>NC_140973.1:19795621-19800621 GCF_056783735.1 Eptatretus burgeri
ACAACTTGGTGTTTTAGGACGAGCGCCCACTGTGAACTCCTTGCTGTTTAACAGTTCACCTGTGTGAACTAAAACCCTTATTCCAGATGTTCAACGTGGTGAATAATGAGGCCTTCTTAGATAAAGTGTTCTTTAATAAAATCCTTCTTTGAATAAGAATCAAGAGATAAGTGTGCGCTTCCCAGCGCATCTCCAAAAGCAATTGGCAAGACAATACAGTCCAAGACCCCAAGATAAAAGATAATAACGCAAGCACCAACACCAGCAGCCAAGACGACAGACAGCCGCAAGACCTCGTGTCAAATGTCGATGTTGTGGGTGGTTATATATATATATATATATATATATATATATATATATATATATATATATATATATATATATATATATATATATATATATATATATATATATATATATATATATATATATATATATATATATATATATATATATATATATCGTGGATCATTTAGTTTTAAGGAGTAGCCAATCAGCGTATTCGATATGGAGACCCTATTGAGCAGGTTACCTGATTGGTTGTAAGTTAGGTTTAAATGTAATATAGTCATAATATGATTAAGGAAAAGACATAAATTAACATAATGAAAGATGAAGTGCACGTGCACCACGTGACCTTCACAACCCGTCAACCCTCCATCTTACAAAAGTAATTTTATAATAAAAATTAAAAATATGTGTGTTTGCAATCATGCTTACATTTGAAATGATACAGATAAAACCTGTTTTTGATGGATGGATCATTTAATAAATAAAACCGTCAACCGTCAAATCTCGCGAGATTATTGACGCGAGTCGCGAGATTAATGACGCGAGTAGCGAGGGACGAATCACAGAGCACGAGCTCGCAGCAGGAGAAAAAGACGTGGATGATGGATATACGAAAATGGCTCAGAAAAGGAAAAAATGCAAGCGACGAAAATGAAGAAGATGATGAAAGACATGTTGTGGGAGGAGTTGGAGGAGGAGGAGGAAAAGACGATCATGTCGATGAAATACCGACAGAAGCTGGCCAACCTGGCCAAGCCAGCAACGTCAGCCCTGCGGCTGTAGCCCAGCACAGACAGCCGAGTTTCCATGCTCGGCGGCGCCCTCGGGGTCGGGTGTGACTGTCAAGCCGCTTCCCGATGATCTTGGAAGTGAGAGACCGAATCGAGTTGTTCTACAGCGGTTCCCTGGCCATCTGTTGCAGAACAAGAGTCGCTCGTTTGTGTCCTCGTGGTACCAGACTAATGAATGGCTGGAATACAGTGTGCAGACAGATGCAGCATTCTGCTATCCATGTAGGAAGTTTAACACCGCACGTGGTCCAGTGGACTCTACTTTCACAGTGCGAGGCTACCGGAATTGGAAACATGCCGTTGAGAAAGGCAGGGGGTTTCACAAACACGCAACTTCAAAGGAACATTTAACTTGTGTTTTGAGGTGGAAGGAGAATGAGAGGTGCATCGATTGTGGTGAGGAGATTTCCACACTCCTCAATGCTGACCAGCTAAATAGAAACCGGTACTATGTGTCTGCTCTTATAGATGTTGTGGGATTTCTCGCCGAAAATCAGATACCTTTTAGAGGGAGCCTTGATAATTTTGAAGATATGTCAGACGGGCACAGTGGGCTCTTCCTCTCGCTTTTAAACTACACACTCAAAGACACCGAGCTTGCCGAAATAATAAAGTATATCCCACGAAACGCAAGCTATACTAGTCCAGAAATGCAGAAAGAACTGATCTGCACATCGAGTAATGTTGTGACGGATGCCATTGTGGAAGAAGTAGGCACATCGTGGTTTACCATCAAGGTGGATGGGACGAGGGACCCCACTGAATGTGAGAACATATCAATCATCATTCGCTTTGTATCGGCATCAAATGAAGCAACAGAGCATCTACTCACAATAGCTACAGCTGACGCTGGAGATGCAAAAACATCTAATAATTGCAGAGCTGACAAAAACAGGACTTGACACGTCAAAATATTAAGTCAGGTGTACAACGGGGCTTCGGTAATGGCTGGGAAGCACGGTGGGGTGCAAAAGTTGTTGCAAGAGATATTTGGAAAGAGAAATCCCCGATGTGCACTGCTTAAATCACCAACTCCATCTGGTAATTATCCAGGCACTGGCAGCAGAGAAAGCTGTCACTGATTTCCTCGAGGTTTGTTGTTGCCTGTACAAATTCTTCAGAAAGCCCACTGTTGCTGCACAGTATAAAGGTGAGCGCTTAAAACGACTTCTTGATCAAAGGTGGACAGGACATTTAGCCACCGTGTCTGCGATCACAGGATCTTTTAAGGATATCACATCCTTACTGTCGGAGATTGATGCAGAGCGCGCCGACGGTGCAGAGATGAGGATGGAGGCTATTGGGCTTTTGCAGGAAGTCTCTGGGCCTGCCTTCATGTTCATTGCTATCTTTGTACAAAAACTGCTGATGTTGTTAAATGGCCCTAACAGACTCTTGCAGGCAGAGGACATGGACTTGCTAACGGGGTTGGAACTGGTGGCGAGTGCTACAGAGTGTGTGAAGAAACTCCGCTCTGAGGATGAGTTCACTGATCTGTGGAACAAGGCCAACGATGCTCGCACTTCTACACCTGCACCACCAAAACGGAGACGCACAATGCATAAGAACTTGGAACAGTTTGTAGTTTTGGAGACTACAGGACAAAACAACGACAATGACAAGACGGAACTGCAGAGGGTTTTTTACAGCGCAATTGACACTGTGCTTGGCGAGATCGCTCAGCGCTTCAGTGAGCGCAACACGCAACTCGCACGTTCACTCGCTGCCTTGAATCCCGAAAATGGCAGGTTTTTGGATCCCCACTTGCTCCAGCACATCATGACATTAACAAAGTCAACCATCAGTGAAACAGAGTGTGTGGTTGCAAAGCAGTTTATTCGCTCACAGACAGAAAAGCAGCCAAACGAGAGATGGACAACACAAAAACTCCTCTCGACATACCACAAAACGCTGGAAGCCATGCCAAGTGTAGTGACTGCTATGAGACTTGGACTAACATTTGGTGCGTCCACTGCCATGTCTGAAAACTCATTCTCAACATTGAGGAATGTCTTCACGGACCACCGACGGTCCATGCGCCATGCACGCAAGGCACAACTGGTACGGCTGGCCTTCAAGAGAGACCTCACACGTAAATGCCTGAATGAATGGAAGGAGAAGGTCCTCAGAAGATTCCACACCGAGACGCATCACCTGCAGCTCTTCTGACAGCGGTATAAAAACTATACGAGGAGTTCAGATTGTGTGTGTGACTGCTGGTGATGCGTGTGTGGTTGTGGTTGCAGTGTGGTTGTGGTCAGCACCCGCCGTGGTCGGCTGCTTTGTACTTCTGATGTTTAAGTTAAATGTTGTATTTGGTGCTTTGCATATCCTATATCTAGTGCTTTGTGCATAACCTTACCCCTGTGTAATTGACTGCTTTAAATGCGGACCTTGTGGTATCTTCAGGCTGGTCGTATTTTCTGTTGATAGTTTAACGTGGTGATCGCAGGTCATAGCTTACTGTATGTTATTTCAAAGTGCTCTGATTCTGGTGCCAACCTCCCCCGTTTAGTCATTGTATCTCTGGTATGTTAATTTTCTAATGCCAATTCTTCACAACACCTTGTATTAGTGCACCTGAATTGGTGCCAATTGTCTAATCATTGAATATTTGCATTGTGAATGTGCCAGTTTGTTGCGGCTCTCCTGCATTCGAATAATTTTAGGCCAAAAACATCGGAACATATTAAATCTAGCTGAGATCAATTTGGTTAGTATGCGACGGCAACCTCAGTATAGATGTGTCAATGCTGCATGAATACAATAGTATACCGGGTTATCAAAAATATTAAATATAATAATTGTGCCCCCCCCCCTCCATCCAGATCATATGCCCCCCTCAATACTGAGCCCTGGCTACGGGCCTGCAGTGGATCCGTTTGTGCTCAATCATCATCATTGCAGAGAATAATTTTGCGCCACGTCATGTTCTGCGTGGGACATTTTCCAGAGCATTTGTGGAGTGATACGGTTAAAAGGAAGTCTCACTGCTCGTTTAAGGTCATCACTATCCAGTGGTATTCACTCAATCTGAAAAAAAGGAGAAAAGGAAACGAATTAACACTGTGCACAAAGCAATGTCAAATTTTACAAGGAGTGACATGACATTATGGCCACCCTGTACTTTTTCTCCGAATCTGTCCCGATCGCACAAGCACAGAGAGGACTGAGACACGATTATTCTCTGCCTGCTTGGCAGTCAAACAAAATTGAAAATCATTCCAAACAGGAAACTGATTGTTTTTAGTGATGTCATAAAGGACACAAACAGCAGGAACGAACAAGCATACAATATGTACAAAGTTGAACACTGCATAGGGTACATCATTTTCTGTGAAAGTCTCTCTTGTTTGTTCTACATTTGGCTTAAAATACATTTCATTGAACAATATGCAAAGGGAATTTCCTGCTGTGGCGATATCTGGCGAGATACGCGTCACAGGTAACCGGGTGGCAACAAATATAGGTCCGGTCTGGTCGATGTGAATAGCTTCACGACAGAGTGCCACTTCTTTGCAGCACCAGTGTAGTTGATGTGGAGGGGTTTACAGTACCCTAATATGTACAATTATTCAGTAATACACAAAGGAGGCTATGAACATTAACAAGAGCCTGGCCAGCTACAAATATTTTGTGGCTGGCTATGTTCTTGGTTTGCAGACTTGGAACATGCCAGACAAACAGAGGGTGCTGGTGATGTCCAAAGCAAGTACTAACCAATATTAATTGGCAATCTACGCTTGTAAACACAGTGGCTTGTCATAAACCTCTGTCGGGCTGCTTGACCGAATTGTGATCGTGTGCTATCATGCTGTGAATGGAGGAACTTCTAACAACTCAAATACACAAATATTGTTGTGGGCCGGGGTTCGGTGGTGATAAACGACCACTAGGGGGAGCAGTCGGGTCGTCTCC
>NC_140973.1:19803121-19838121 GCF_056783735.1 Eptatretus burgeri
GACGTCCTCCAGGATTCCGCACCACGCAGTATCACGTCACTTCCGATCACGTCGACCATATTGTCGTCACCACAAATCAATCGATCTGTGATTTCCAATTCGCTCTTCCACATCTTGGTGATATTTATCAGAAATTTCGAGTACTTCAAATGGCAGGATATGATTCGATTTGGATTGTTTTCATTCATACAAGGTGTCCACTGTCCACAAATTACCAAATTCAAAACGTAATAAAAAAATAATGAAATAGGATACATGGCGCCATCTTATAACAAAGACCTACAGAGGTACAGGTCTGAGTATAGCGCAGTATCCCCATCCTATTCCATTGGTTGGAGGGCAGTATCCCATTTCATTAATGTTTGTTACCGTTTGAATTTGGAAGGGTAATTTGTGGCCTGAGATATCTTGTATGTTGTTTCGTATGCAGCCTGTGTCTGCTGGTTGCATCATTTTTCTGGAAGCATGGTTGTGCCGCTGATGCAATGCCCCCTGTTACCAGTAAGCTGGTACTCATTTTGCTGACCTTGGAAGGATGAAAAGCTGAGTCAACCCACCTGGTGCTATTTCAACGGATAAGACAGGGGCTCTAACTCAAGACCCTAAGATCTTAAACCAGCCACCTTAACCGTTAAGCCACACCAGGTCTGTATTGGCGATGAGAAGGGCAGATAAGAAGCCATGATTTTGCCTTCTGTTTACAGTAGTTCAGCACATATACTTGTCCTGCGTCACAGTCATGCCGAAGAGGAAAGTATCTTCTCACCAGTTCGCAAGAACAAGACTGATTGCCGAGGGCGCTTGTCAAATGAGGTAACCTGCTCTTCTCACATGCAAAACCAACTCCTGTAAAACCCTCAACCACCCACCCCCGAGGTCGTAAGTTTGATCCTTCAAGGGATCGCATCAGAAGGCCAAGCAAGCCTGTGGTGAATACAGTGCCGAGCACGATCACGTGAAGTGACTCGTCCGTCAGGGCCTGGCCACGTCAGTTTGATTGATCTCTGCTCGTTTGGTGCTTCATGATCATTGAGATGAGTCCATGCTTAGACTGTAACGGTAAGTGAACATTTGAGATGAGTTCTGAACAGCTGAAAGACCATCTCGTCAATAAATGATTCGATATTCTGTTGTATTTTTTTGTCACTGACAACCTCTCGAAAAACATTTTTCCACGTTTGGTAAAAATAAATAAAACATTTATTTAAAAACCTTTTTGATTCCCACCAACCCGGTTTTCATCACCTCCAACTTGCCATGAATGGCGTCCATGGCTTTATTTCATTTCCGCCCATGTCATAACCTCGAGAATCTCTTAAACTAAGAATTACAAAATTTAAGCTCCAGATTTGAATTCAGCAGCAGTTCCGACGCTAAAAAAAGTGTGCATTTGTCCAATTCGGACATTGCTTTGGCATTTCTGGGTGCATGATTTTATCTATGGCAATTGGTAATCTCTTGCAGCCAGGCGTTCCATGAATACCATGAATGACTGCTAACAAAGCAGCTGACAACATAAGCATCTCCGCTGTTGGCCCGAGATTCAGTAAGTGCAAAAACTGTGGGACCTCACACCCTCCAGCATGTAACCAATGTCCTGCTCGCAACGGCACATGCAGATTATGTGCTCAACTCGGCCATTGGGTCAAGTGCTGTCTTATGTCCAAGTTTCAACCACCACCACCCTACCTTTCATCGAGTGCGTAAGTCACCAAGCACCCAGAAGCTTCGCACCCAACAACTATGCTCGTGTTGATTCCCACAACATAGAACAAGAGGATACACCAGATCCTCGAGTTCCAGAACAACACCCCTACGTAAGGTATTCGTGATCCCCTAATGCTTACAGTATTCCCATTGCCAGTGCACAATACGAAACAGCGTATGACACACGTATCATGGAACAGCAACACAGGCGTTGGTACAACACCAATGACCCTGATGACGTTGCATTGCAGTTTGATTTGTTGGTTTTCGACTCGATTAATACACCTGGCCAACGTAACAAAGCTTACATTACACTTCATGTCAGTCTATGCAACAGGCCAGGTGTTCATTATCTTAAGCTGAAGGTGGACACAGGTGCCCAAGGAAACACTTCACCCATTCGCACTTTTTGACACATGTTCCCCGACATGCTGGATTCAAATGATGAACCCTACATTGGCTCTCGTCAGGCAGCAGAGAGCGTTCTAACTGATTACAATGGAACCCACATCAAGTGTTTTGACACTGTAGACATTGCCTGCAGTTACAAGGGATCACGGTGGACCAGCACACGTTTCTTTGTTGTGGATGTCAGTGGTCCTGCGGTTCTTGGCCTTCCATCATGTGAGAATCTTCACATTGTTACATTGCATTGTTCAGTGAACAGTAACCAACCATGGGTTTATAACTGTGAAATAACTCATGGATGTATACCCACAACAATTTGACTGCATCGGTGAATTTCATACAACACACAGGCTTGTTGTGGACCCAAATGTCCCACCACATGGTGATCCACGACGAAGAACACCGACTGCTCTCAAGGACAAGATTCAATCAGAACTTGATGAGATGGTTCTACGTGGAGTCATACGGCGTATCAAGGAACCGACTGAGTTGGTCAGCTCTCTCATGTCTGTAACAAAGACGGCAACATTCGGATTTGTTTGGCCCCAAAGCATCTCAATCGAGCCCTGATTCATCCATATCACAAAATACCTACAACGGAAGAGCTCAATCACTAATTTTCAGGAGTGAAGTACTTCTCAAAACTTGAGGCCAAATCAGCGTACTGTTCTGTAAGACTCGATGGAGATAGCTAACAACTTCTTACATTTCAGACCCCAGCGGGCCGGTATTGTTTCCAACGATTGCCTTTCGGACTGTGCGTAAGCCAGGACATTTTCCAGATGGAAATGGACCGCATTATCCAGGATTGTAAATGTGCAGTTGGCATAGCAGATGACATCGCTGTCTCCGGCACGTCGAGGAGGAGCATGACTGGCACCCCGAAGAGCTAATGGAAACAGCACATTTGGGGACACATTTCAGTAACAAAATGGCCACCAGTCGGCCATCTTGGATCTGATCTCGAAAAAAAACAATGACGTGCATAGTAAGCCATTATTCATCATCTGTGTGCTAAGATTGAACAACATCGGTAAATGCATATCCGAGAAATGGTTGAGGACGTGTTCACCATCGGGATGTGTTTTTTTTTTTTTACAACTAAAATGGCCGCCAGTTGGCTGTCTTGGATCTGATGTCGAAAAAAAGTGAAGTACAGATGTATACCATCATGCGTTGTCTTTGTGCCAAGTAAAAATAAAATCGGTCCATACATGTCTGAGATATGGTTGCGGACGCACGCACGCACGCACGGACACAAAAATCTAGACCAAATCCATAAGCCCCCGTTACGGGGGCGAATGATATCAGTAACACAGATGACACTGCAGATCGACATTGATGCATCTGTCACATGACCATTTTATTATACGAAGCATGCAGGGGCGAACCTGAGCGAGTTGGGTTATTTATTAGGTTATTTTTCCGACATAAGCTCATAGAGTGGGTCCAGGTGTCCGGCCATCTGTAAGTACATATGCGCGTGTATGTACGTCCATTAACATTTGATGAAAACATCTCACGGGCCAATACCAATGTATTTTATTCAAAAAAATATTCTTTTTAGAAACCGCCAGACAGATCCAGAGCAATTCGCCACGAGGCATCGTGACCGTGCCCAAACCTCAAGTTGTGATCTCCATGGCCGTATCCTCCCCTGGAAAGGGGGTCGTGGCTTCCCTCCCCTAATCCATCGTATTCACCAAAACATATTTTCCTCACAAACTACATGACCGATATGGACCAAATTTGGTACGATACATCAGAACAGTAAGGTCTCGTGTGGTTGTGCTCCCCCATTCAGATCCTCCCCCAATAAGAGGCTGAAAAGGGGGTTTTGCCTCAAATTCAGGTAATTTATTTTAAAAATTTTCTCAGAAACCGACGACCAGATGCAAATCAAACTCTTTATGAAACATAAGGACCATGTCATTAAGTTAAATTGTGCTCCCTATGACTGGACCACTTCAGGAAGGTGGGCCGTGGCCACTTCCCCCTAATCCCTCATTGTCACTCCGCCTGTTTGGGAAATAACTGTCAGTCCCCCACAGGGCTGTTTTGTATACTGGACTGTAATGGTGGGGATTCGGATCAGGACTCGAGAGAGACTGCTAGGGTGGTGACGTGGTCAAATCTGCCACTCACATGATCTCCCAATTTAGCGATGGACCGTCGAAAGAGACTATACGCCTGGAAAGTCCAAACAGTCTTTGCTTTGGTGTGGTTTTCGGTGTACAGAAAACTCTCATGAGGATTTATTGCAACAATGTGTCATTCATCGAATTAGACGGGCCAAGCAATTCAACCCAAGATGACCTGGTTGTAGATTTAAGATGGCTTCCTAATGAGGGTGGCACCAAACTCCCAAAGGTCGCTCGTTTAATGCTTGCCGGAGTGATAATGTACCAAGTAAATGAACCATGCACAGCCAACTCACAAATGGTGAGAATAAGTTTTCATTAATAATGAAAGTGTTATCAGAACAAGGGAAGAGAGAGAAAAAAAAAACACGCATTACAGTAATTATTATTTGATGCACTTTATCATTATGAAACCCATGCACCCACGATATCTCGGCAGATGAACACGCTACCTTATCCAGTCACACAACAGATAGTAAGAACAGATGGGGAATGATGAGACGGAGATGTGGAGCCATTCTCTCATGCGATGGCTTGCACAGGGTCCCTTGGGCCGTGCGTGGAAATGGTGTTTTGAATGCTGGCATGTTGTGGGAACAAGAGGGAGAGTGAATGCCACTTGTCGCACCAATGTCTGACTCCTTTGTTGGGCTCGCTCACGGCCAATTCGTCCAACCTCCCTCGAGCTTCTGTGTCCAGCTCCTTTGCGGTCCTGCTCCCAGCCGACACTGTTCAACGTGTACGTTCTGGACTCTGTATGCATGCCAACTCCACTCTGAGCTCCCAATAATTAACTCACGACCGTGCGCTGATTAGTTCTCCATGCGAACCAACTCGTGCCGCGACACCCCCTACCATTGTCGTGGTGTCAGGTGTCTCCGGATGTGTCCAGATGGGAGTTTGTCTCCAGACAGCTTGGCTTCGGGGCTAGCCCTTCAGCGCACAATGATGGACTGTCTTGGTGACGCCTCGATGGGAACCACCCACTCTGAATGGAGCAGCTGTCAGTATTTATTTACAGGAAAAGAGTGGGGGTTTAGACACATATGGAGCAGGAGGGGAATCATGATTATCAGCTCCCATTACATTTTTCGACACATTCCCATCGTTTTCACAAAGATACCGTACTCGTATGCTAGACGTTTACTAATAGCATAGCTAGGCTACATTACTCCCATTAGTGCCATCAAATTCCCACAACAACATAAAATATAATTTGGAAGTATGTTTGTTCCAAAATAAGTATTGTGTTAAACCCTGTATGAGAGGCTGTTAGGGGTATACACACACCTTTTAGTCCATTTGCCATTATTATGTGTTCCATTGTCAACCTTGTTGATGTGGAAAGTGTATGGTTTTATGATTGTTTTGGACTAACATCGGTCCATTAATAAAATTCAGCTTGGTTGCCAGGGTGGCTACCTTGGGGAACTCCTGTAATTTGCATTAATTCAAGATGGCCGCTACAGGTCAGACGATGGGGCTAAGTTTTTAATCGGTCAACATATTGTTACGGTTGTGGAAATTCGCATTACACCATAAAGGGTCCTCAGGTGAGATATATCGGTAAGTTCATGTGGAGTTAGCCCAAACCCGTTGTATAGAGGGAATATATGTGATCCAGTCGGGCTGCGATTCTTCAGTCAGTCGTTTTTCTTTTGCTGTCGTTAATTTGGTGCAAGAACAACAATGAACATCGCCACAACCAACATCTCAACGATCAAGCCATTCACTACACGACGTCACCTTCCACAACTACGCTACCACATCTTCACCACTCACCATTCAACGAGTACCGTGCGGTCACGATCTCCGCGGGACGGATGAAACGGAGTGGAGTGGCAGCTTGAATATCACCCGCCCAAAACACCTGCGCTTTGGCATGGGGGAGGTGCGATTTGAGCCAGAGGTCAAAGGTGAAAAAGGTGGGGTCCTGATTTTGGGGGAATAATTCCCTGGCCCCGAGCCAAAACTGACTTTCCCCGTCCCCCGCACGGCACGGGGAGGGGGAACGAGAGGGCACGCCCCTTTTTGGGAAGCTTACAGAAGGGAGGTGGAGCCAGAAATGGGGCGGGGTGAAGGGCGGAGCCCCACCCTACAAAAGGGTGGGCGTGAAGAGTCGTGTGGTTGGTTGTTCCCTTGTCC
Source organism: Eptatretus burgeri (assembly GCF_056783735.1). Taxonomy (NCBI): domain Eukaryota; kingdom Metazoa; phylum Chordata; class Myxini; order Myxiniformes; family Myxinidae; genus Eptatretus; species Eptatretus burgeri. Next base: position 19,809,523 of record NC_140973.1, read on the forward strand.
CGTTTCGAGTTGGGCTCTTGTTCGGTCGGTTGTCGAGGGGTGGAGAGTCCTTGCTCTTGGTTCGGTCGATTGTCCCTGAGGAGAATTGTGGAGAGTTGTGGTGATTGCTCCTGGTCGGAGGTTCTGTTCGTTCATCCCTGTCGGGCAGACGACACGTGCAGGCGCGAGGCACGAGCCAGTGGACCACGCCGGAGGGACTCGGAGTTACGGTCGCCAAGGACTCGACGCGCCAAGGGAAGTCGCGACTTCCTTTTCTTTTGGGGTTTTGTGTAAATGTCTGTGGGTGGCGCCAGTCTTGAAAAGTAGAATTGTTATAAGTGTTGCCGTGTAAATCATATTCGGTTGTAGATCTGCTTGCTTTTATTGTGTTTTCTTGCTTGACTGTAATATACGTGCCTTCCGTGCTTCCGTAATAAATGTGCTGGTCCAATTGTTCCCCGTTTCGCTGCGTCCTTTCCTTTGTTTGAATCTCCATCTTGCATCACGTAAGGGATTAATAGTCGGTTTAAAACACCCGGTAACTAATCTGAACCGTCAAGGTCGACGATAACTCCGCTCGGTTATCCCTCTAGTACGGAACGAGCCGCTTAAGCGGTTCGTGTCCGGAGTTGACCTGTGGCGTGGTACAACACCTCGGTACGCTATCCACGCGGGTACTTAGGTAAATCGACCATTCGGCGATTGGACCCTATTTCGCTCGGGTAGAATGCGGACTGAGTTGTGCTGAGGTTAAACCCCCACCCGTGACTAGCTCCTGGTGGTAGTTCCCGGAGGGTCACGACTGAATTGTCCGTTCCGGTGGGCGACGCGGTCACCATTCGAGTCAAGCGGCCGATCGCATGCCGGATGGGCCAGAATTCGCAACAATATAATCCTGTGTAATACCTCTTTTCCATATGATTTTGACATGAGGAATTGAATTTTGGGGTTATTTTTTTACGTTCAGGAATAAATAGAGGTTCACATGAAATGTCCATGACTATTTTCTGCTGAAAATTATGCAACACCAATGCAAAAGTGAAGTCATGAATGGTTCACAACAGTATGTTGAAAATCAGAAAGCATACACATTGTCATGTCATCATATTGGACATTTTAGGAACAGAGGACATAGACCCTTGTCGACAACTTGCGTATTGTTCATTCCCATTCATTGTACTCGTCCCCTTCCGCATCCTCGTCTCTTTCCAGTTCTGCTTCGACACTCACTTCTTCCACTTCACTTTCACTGTCCTCCACAGTCTTGTGTGGGTTGAAGCACTTGTCACTGCAACCACAAGTGCAGTATAGCGTGCAGGAGATCTTTGCATGGTGACAACTGCAACTTGCAGTACTGCAGGCCTTCCCCTCTGCTTTGCATCCACACCGCACAACATCTATGAGGTCCAAAGGGGCTGGTGGAGTAGCAGAAGTTGCTGGCACTGGGATTCCATCTCTGATGTCCCATCCATATTTTGTAATGTCAAGTTCAGGTGGGGCCTGCTGATCAGCTGATTTTGCAAGTACTGTCTGTAGATGTGCATGCAAAATATGTAGGAAGAGATTGATCTCAGTTGGAGGTAATGCCATGAGCTTGAGGGGCTTGCCAGACTTCCTTGTGTACATATAGTACCTCATCTCACTCATCGTGGTACCTTTTGGCTGACCATACAGGGCACAGAAGAATGTCCGCCCTGCTTCCATGAGCTGTTCATGGCATGCGTTCAGCTCGCCAAGTGTGGAGTACAAACCAGGGAAGTTGCCAGCTTTCAGTGTCTTCAGGGCTGACACTTTGCCCTTGCCGTATGGGTATGACGTGGTATCTGAGCCAGTGATGTAATGCATTCCCAAAAGCTGCAGACACTTGGGGCCAAGCTGGTCACAGGTGGTGTTGATATCCCAAATTGCTCCATCCCACCTTTCTATCTGCACTGTGGCCTGGATGTTGCGCTGGTGAACCCAGTAAACCATCAATACAAAAACATCAGTGTCATCAGAGAGGATACGTATCACTCTTGCATTACATTCAGCAGCCATGAGCAGGTGTGAGATCATTGTAATGTCTGCTTCATCATGGTTGAACGCACCATGGCTCCGGCTCTCCACAGTAACTCCTCCACCAAAGTTATAGGTACTCAAAACCTTGGACAGCTGCAACTTGTTCTGCTTGTTTTTCAGGATGGCGTCTCGACAAGGCAGGGGTGTGTTTATTGTGAAATCATAGTTGATGGAACCAATGCCAGCACGCCTCACTCGTTCATGGTCCTTTGCAGAAACATCATAATATTTGTCAAAGACCAAGATCTTCTGACCAGCAATGGTAGACAGCCTTTTCTTGATGGACTCAACTAAGACTGACACAGTTCCCCTGAAAGGCCAGACAATATGATAGAGAAGTTGGCTCGCGTCAACAATGGTAACATCTGGTTGCAGAGGCTGTTGTGCCTGAACACAGAGTTTGTGTGCCAGTGGTGCTTTGTTGCCTTTCCTTAAGCACCCATATTCATCAATCAGTGAGGGGGGGGGGTACTGCGCAGAGCTCAAACTGGAAGATAGGTCCTAGCTCCATTTGTCTTTGCTGTCCAATAGTCAGCAGCCTGAGGAAGATGGTTTTGAGATCAAAGATCGTCTTGTCCCCAATTTTCACTCCTTTCTGTAAGTGCTCCATTGTCTTGATGGGGCATGAGATGGTTGCATGGAATCCACCTGGAAGGGATGCATGGAACTCTGCAAACATTTTCTGACCTATAACCACGGAATCCTCAACATTCACTTCAGATTCTCGGGGAGCAATTCGACCATTGGCAATGTTGTAGAGATGTGGTGAGTGATTCTCAAGAGGATGAGACACATTCGACAATTCATGTAAAATCCGGCACCGATCATCTGCATCAAGTTCTCTCCTCTTCTTCCCCTCCTCCTTGTGACGTGGTCTGATTCTTGTGTCCTTTTCTCTCACTTGGTCTTCATTGTCCTTGTTTGAGGAGTCAGGGTAGATGTGCTTCATTGTATCTGAGATGTAGGCAGTGACAGGAAAGGAATCGATCCACTCTGCTACCATCTCTGGAGAAAGATTCATACCCTTGAGGCCACCCTTGCCAATTCTAATAGCAGTTTGTTCACCGAACTGATCAGAGCTCACACCATTCCAAATGTCTTCCTGGTGACGACACACAAAAGCACCTGATATGAGCTCTGACTTGGCATCTGGTGGCAGCAGATAGCGCATCTCCAGAAGGTGATGGGTGATGTAACGGGCATAGTGATGGTGACCAGCAACAAAGAAGTAGGGAAGCATGCGTTCAAGTGTTAGCTGTTGCAGCAGGAAGTCTGCCTCCCTCTCACTATGCAGAAGTTGATGAACAAGCAGAGTAGGCTTGATGAAGTTATCAACCCAGTGCTTCCCAGTTGGGTGCTGTCTGCATGTCTCAAGGTAGCTGCAAAACTCCTGGAATATCTTGGGGTCGGTGATGAGGAAGGAAATGAGAAGGGCAGTCGAAACCATCCGGAAGGCTCTCATTGATCGAACCGAGGACTTGCCACTCATGATTCCTGCTAGGCCCCCGAATGCTGAACTGATGAGAGTCTCAACACCAGACCCATGCATGAGTTTGCCAATGCAACCACAGAAGGACTGCACAGTGTGCATTATCCCAGACCTCAGAATCACATTTTTAAAGCAATCAACGTCATGCCACTTGATTTGGCAAGCCACCATGTAGAGCTGGAGATCCACAGAGATGTGGACATAAGTCATTCCCATATTAGTCAATGACTTCTGAAGATACTCCAGTGAAGTCACTACAGTGTCTGGATGAGAAGCTTTGGCATCAATAAGGGGTCTGAACATGTAGGTAGTTGCTGGCTTTTTTTCTGCATGACTGGTGAATGCTTCTTGGTTGTTGAACCCACCCCATTCCATGGCGTTCACCTGTGTGCTGACTGTGTTTAGCCACTTCATGTCCTTTTCCTGTGCAGCAGCTAAACTAGCTTGCCGGGCACACACTTCTTGGTAGGAGAATCCAGAGGTTGCATCCACAGCCCGGGGGTTCACTTTGGATGGCCCAGTGTAGTGCTGCAGAGGAAGGCTCCCTGATGAGCTGCTGCTTGTTCTAGACTGGGCAGCTTTCTTAGACAGTCGTGGGATAATAAGGTCGCTCTTCCCTGGGTGAGCATGCCCATACTCAAGAATGCCTGCAGGATGGGGTTGCTGAAATTCATGTGAGAGGACATGAGTAGTGCGCCGAGCATTAGGCGTGAACACTTGCAGATCAAGATTATCAAACCAGGCAAAAATCACGCCAACAGTTCAACTCAAACCCATGAATTGGTGGAGAAGCTGAGCATTGTCACCGAGAAAATGAGCAGCGGATTTCCTGAATCTCAGGACCTCATCATATGACGTTGTGAACCCATGTTCATGAAGGAGCTTTAGAAGATCAGAACTGCCATGGCGGTGCATTAGTTTGACAGCCAGTCCTAATGTTGTCTGATTTCTGGTACCTGTAACATGACTTTGAATTGGCTGGCTCAGGCTTAGAGATTTCTTGGTCATTTCACCACCAGACACTAAGTCTGAAATCAACCTCAGTAAAGTTGGGCTTGTTGCCTTGATTGTGTTGGCTTGTGTAAATTCTAAGACGTCATAATTGGCACTGTTGTACTTGACTGAGTGTGCCTCCTTCTTGATCTGCCTTACCACAGAATCAATACTCCTCTCATCTGCAACATCCACTTTAACCATTTTCAGATGGTTAGCAATGGACTCACGGAAACCAACAATGGTAGCACATCCATCTACCCGAACTAACATAACGTCCTTACTCATGCAGTCTGTTAGTTTGCTAAACATATCACGTCGAGTGAGTTTGCCACCAAGATCACAGTACAGGGAATGCAATTCAATGCTATTCCACATCTTTGACCTGTCACAATTCATGCGCTCTATGACGTTCTTTAGGGCACTTTCTTCTGCAACACCAGTTGGAAAATCAGCATATTTAGGGACTGTCATGAAACTGTTATAACAGCGTACATGGTATTTACACTCAGCCACAGGGAGATCAACCAAACATCCAATATGTAACTTGACCGTTCTGGCTACTTCATCATTACGTTGCTCAGCAGCACTAATGATGGCATCTTTCATAGTTGGGATGGGATTACCTTCCTTGTCAAAACGTTCTTTCGTCATGCACTGACGAACACGATCCCATCTTTCTGGATGTTTGTCATCAACAGGTAAACATTCTTTGCCACAAAAGATGCAGTCACGTTTGTAAACAAACGCACCACTGCCTGTTGCCTGTGTGCGAGATCTTGTTGTCACTGTTACACAATCATCTTCAGCTTTTCTTTTCTGTGATTTACGAAGTCTCTCAATTTTTTGTTTTGATGTGCCAGTACAGTAGCATCCTTTGTGACATTCTATGCGAACAGCATCACCACCACCATCAACAATGTCCTGTAGTTTTGCACGTAGCTCTTCATCTCCACGGGCTTTGGCACAGGAGATCAAAGTCTTGATCCCTTGATCAGCGAATTTCTTCAATTCCCCTCCACCATGACACACGGGAAGAATGCACCTTGAATCAGCCATATCTGTAAAAACAAAACAATGAATTAGTAACTCGCATTAATGTCGTATGTGAGCGTCCAGTTGTCAGAATGGTGACCTTGTTGTCATTCAAAATGTATCTCACACGGCAAACAATTGCCAGGAACTCAAGCATTGACCTCAAATTTACTTCTAATCACAAAAATAAGGTTAAATATCGATTCCTCGTGACAAAATTATATGGAAAAGATGTCTCATGTGTAATTTTAAGTTCATTACCTAAAATGTTATATTTTCAGCCCGGTCGATGACGGCCATCTTGTATTTGCGCAAAAATAACAGATTTCCCCATGGTTACCATCTGGGCAACCAAGCTTAATTTTGTGTATGCATGCCTGTGAACAAGAAACCACCATAAAACCATACACTTTTGAGGACAACAAGGTTACTTCTCTGGCAAATGGACTATTTGGGGTTTCCTTCCCTTTAGTGTTTGTATGTTGCTCGTGGTGCCGAACCCAGCACGTTCTCTAATGACTGTTATGAATGAATGTACAGGTCAGCTACCACTCAAATGGATCTTTGTCAGTTGGTTTCTGTAACTTCCGAGTGACGTTACAATGGCCACGTCAACAGCGTAACGTTTTTGAAAGTTGTATTTCAAATAAACAGATACAAAGTCAAATGAGGAAGTTCACCGTTAAATACAATGTCCAACTCCGATTCCCACGTTGGGTTGTTTCCACCCAGTGTCCCTGTTCTGACGGCTCAACTCACGCATGTTCACCTCGTCCTCCGAGGCTGTTGAATGATTTCGTCTTGTCGCGGCGTTCTCTTTCGTACGCTGGCCTGTCCGGGATGATCGAAGAGCTCAAATGAATTCGTTCCCGATATATAATCTTTATGAGTTTTAATCAACCTGATTCTAATCGGCTCCACACATTAAAAAAAAACGTTCTGGGCATTAACACCTCGCTCACTCATCGGAGTTAAATCGAGCACAGGGACGATCAAAACACATGGCTCGTCACACGTCACCTGTCTCTCTACAACTCCCTCTCACGGGTTTATATAGTATCACAGAACAATCCCGTGTGTTCCAGAAAATGCGATTCTCATCTCTACTGGAAGTTTTGCCTGAGAACATTCCGGCACCTTCACCAATCTCATCAGGCAGTTTACAGTACAATACCGCCATCTACAGTCAAAATCAGCTCATTACATCTCGCAATTTAGATTACAATTTACAGATGTGTGCTAAACGAAACTTATGACATGTAACCGTCAATTTTACTCGTTCAATTATAGTTATTTACTAATTCTTACAAATACCACAACACCTACCTTTAAACTGACAGAGGCATAACTACCATCTGTAAAGTTCTCATCTGCCCAGTCTAATAGAGGAGGCTAAAGTAGTTCAGCTCAACAGCTACATGTATTGGCTTCACAGTTCTGTTTATTCTGGACCATTTTCCTTCTTGAATTATGCATGCTGCAGTTACCTTGCAATCTGGCAGACTTTACAGCACATTACGACAGAGATTACGATGGCAGAGTTTCCAGTATGCATATGCAGAAATGGCATGCAATGGCTTGTGGTGTTGAATTGTGTTTATTTTGTTTTATGTTTCATCAATAATTTTTTCATTTTTGGTTGTTGTGGTATGATTGCAATACCCCAAAGAAAATGTTGCTGCTTCAGGTTAAAATCATTGAAATAGCTTCAGCCATTATTGAGGAATGAAAAACAGAAAGAAGTTCAATTTGGCGATTTAGCAATCCCCTGATTTGGTACTTTAACAATGTGGTCTGGCGTCTTTATCGGTCTTGCTAGTTATGCAAACATTCGAGAATAAAATAAATTGGCTTTTAAAGACATGACTGTTCACCTATTTTTTTGTATTAATTTATTTGGTCCTCCATACAGAGTCAGAGTCAAGGGGGAACACTAACAGCTGATTTGGAGGACAAAATAGAGGGAGACTTGGACAAAGCAATGGGTTTGGGGAGGAATGAGAGGTAGGGGATGATGTATGGAGTGGACAAGATGGATACAGAAGCCAGAAACTCTCAAGAAGTAAAAACTGGAAATTTGGAAGGATGAGGGTTTGGGGTGGGGGTTAATTAATGGGGTAGAAAAGATCATGGTTTGGGACCACTCCATAGCAGCTTTTGAGCATATTTAATTGGGCAGCCATTTTTTATTGTGTCATCTCTCCATATGTAGTACTACTGTTCTCCATGATAATTAGAGAAGTGTCTGTTTCGCCCATTATCCAATAGCAACAACTTTTTGTTGTGGATTGTTGTGGAACAATAAACGAAAGCTTGAATACACTTTAAAAGCTAGAGTGTCATGGATGCCAAATTTGATTTATAAACGTCATATATGCAGCCCTTTAAAGGCCAAAAGTTACACACGACTGTGTAATGTCGGTTAAAGATGAGATGCTTCTTCTGAAAGCGGAGTAAAGTTAAAAAAGGGATGAGTTGTAATGTTGTAGTTAGACGTTAACCTGTTTGTACAGATCGCCAGGGCTCGAGAGATTTCTGGTTACTGCCGGACATCGAACCATTTGGCTCTAGCAATTGCGAGCAGTTTGTAGGGAGGTGGGGTGGGTAGCGAATGGTCTCTCTCCTAGAATATATAAATGTGGCAGCATAGTGGAAGAGGAAGGTGAAAAGAAGAGCCGGTCATCAGAACTTGCTTTGCTGTGTACCATGCCGTATTGGATGCTGTGTTTGCCATTAATTTACTCTTCAAGTGGTAAGTTGACTTCAGATATAACCTCGTACAGTACTTTGACTGAAATTGATAACCTTCACTTTGACTTTGAAATATGCTCAAGTTTGTGGTTCACCTGCTGATCAAGTAAACAACCTTAGCTTTGTGACGCACGTAAACTTAAGGGGGGGTATATTCAGCGTGATCAGCAGGTAAATGTACATGCTGCAGACAGGTTCCCAGATACTGAGACTAGCCACCTAAATGTAGTGAGAACTACTGTTGTTGAGCCTGGTGAAATGACAATGGAGGATGCGGTTGATGATGAAAATCTGTTCGAGCTCGGAGTGATCATCCTGCTTACCTCTCAAAATACAAAACATCACACCACAGAAAGAGCACCAGTCGTGCTACCGAAGAGCAGGAGACTGTGAACATGGCTGGATTTGCTCAAGCCAAATCTAAGAAGGAGGGTGCGAGTGATGAATCAGGCCCAGGTGGATCCGGAAAAATGGTCCACAAGACCCAAGGGAAGGCCTTGGCATCGGACAACCAGTTCTGGTGAGAAATTACCAGGTTAAGAACAAATGGAAGCCGGGGGATATCTGTGATCAAACAGGAGCATGGAGGTATATGGTGCTACTGAGAGATCAGGAAATATGCCATCATGAAGACCAGTAAAAGGCAGCAAATATGGATTCCTGAAGGCAAACCCATCCTGCCACCTGTGCCACGGACGGTGCTGCTCTCTGCACCTACTTCTCAAAGTGGAGTCGTGAATGATAATGGTGGAACGGAACCTCGTTGGACAGGTACACATGTAGCAAACCCTGGAAGGCCAACAAAGAGATCGTCTGTGAAGATGTTTGTCTCGTGACTTTGTCTGAGTCTCTTATTTATATGACATCTGAGGTGCCAAAGATATCAGAGCCGTGGTGGCGTAGCACCAGAGTAAACACGTGGTAAGATTGGATTGTAATTTGTGTGACCAGGGAAAATGAAAGATGTGGGTGTTGTAATTTGTTCGGTTTCACATGTTAATGTGTGAGTTAAGTGACGGGGAGCATTTATGCCTGACCGACATACTCAGTTACATCTAGTTTATATTGCTAGATGGCGCTGTTCACCACCTTTTGTGCTGTTGGATGAAGTTCATTCTGGGTGGAAGCACCATGAGAGTTTCAACCTTTCTTTTCACTGCCATGTTATAAAAATGAAAATAACAGCAATAACGAGAAGGGCACTCGGTAGAGTTCGTACCTCCACCAAGGTGATTAGTTTACATTTTGTATCCCACTGATAGGCCGGATCTGGATTCAACAAATCAAATCGGCTTGTTCTTGTCACTTCACCAACTCATCCATCAAGTTTTGCCCGAATCCATCCATCACTTTTTGAGATATCGTGCTATATATCGTTTGAACCCGATCACTCAATGGTGAAGAATCACTTACAAAATTTTCTGATCCGTCATCGGATCTTCAGAAAAATCAAATCAATTCTTCCTTGTTACATTCCCAAACTGCCTCGCCAAGTTTTATCCAAATCTGTCCACAACTTTTTGAGATATCCTGCTATATGTCGTTTTTGGCCCGACATCTCTCAATGGTGAAAAATCACTTTAAAAATTCTGGGATCCATATCCGGATCAGGGTCTTCACCAAAATCTAATCATTCATTCCTTGTCAGTGTGGTCGTATGGCAGCTTAGCTGCCGGGGTAGCTATCATTTCTTGAAGCGTGACTGTGTCGCTGATGCAGTGCCCCTCTACCAGTACACACACTGGAACTGGTACTCATTTCGCCGACCTCGGAAGGATGACAGGCTGAGTCAACCCCCTGGTGTATTAATTCAGCGGCCAACGGGGCTTGAACTCGGGACCCTAGGATCCCAAGCCGCCACCCTAACCACTGAGCCAACACCAGGCATTCCTTGTCACATACCCAAGCTCTTCACCAAATTTTGTCCGAATCCATCCACAACTTTTTGTGATATTCTGTTCAAAAACAGACAGACAAATGGGTAAAAACAACCTCCTTCCAGCTTTGGTGGTGGAGGTAATAATGATAACAAAAATAATAATAATTATATATATATATATATATATATATATACACATTGGAGGAATTGTAGGCATGTATGTATGTATGTATGCACTGTATATAAGCATACATGTACAGTATGTATGTATGTCCGTTCTATACACATTGGTTGGACAGCTGACCTGACTCCACCCACAATTGTAATTTTGAAAAAACAAAATCATGTCTGCCATTTGGATAAGTCGAACCGAAGACATCTTCGAAAGTGTCAAATTCACAATCGGCATGCCCTCCCTATAAGTTTTCCTTCAAGTGGTAAAACAACTTCATCCTGAAACAACCTTCGTGACTGTTAAAAGGATCATCAAATATCGAAAGGTTGTAGCCAATAGGCATCATTGGCCTTGTGAAGGCGACAGTATGTATAGGTCTCAGATCTCAGGCCTTTGGCGTTTTCAATATTTAATCATCAATGCAATTGTATTGGAATGATTCGAGCTCCATAACAATGATGTATTATGGAGGCAGATATGCACAGTATGTATGTTTTCGCTTCATGTACATAACCCAGGCTATTTTTAGATCACCAGATCACCATAACCCAGGCATAACCCAGGATGCCATGAGGCCCATAAAAGCCTGCAATATTGTTACCAACTTATGGTTGTTTGTCCATGTTCTATCCTCTTTAAATGCTGAGCATGAAGCAAGGAAGCAGCATGTACCATTTTTAAAGCCTTTGGTGTGATCGGCTGGGATCCAAACCACCGGCCTCCCAGAATCAAAGCGGCCAATCTCACCATTATGCCATCAAGTCTGGTTGTTCTCAGGAGTTTTATTTATTTATGATAATTGCCCAATTTCACATAAAGGTTAAAAACATAAGTTGGAGGTGACCATCCCTGGTTAAGCAGAACATTCCTGTGTGGACCCTGAGTACAACCACCAAGCTTCACTGCATTTTGTTCCACAAACAAACAAACAGGTATGTTTCAAGACATTACCCTCACATCTATGATGACTATAGTTTTCATTGTACTATAACACAGAGAATTAGCATATTTTATAATGAGCCAGGACCTGTAATACCCTCTCTCGCTGGGAGTGGCATGACACAATACATATTTACATAGAGGATTTGCTTCGTCTCCCCCCCTAACCTCCTGAAACCCCATGACCACTAATTTTTTTAATAGCCAAAACCTTCCCGGGCACACCCCAAGTACAAATACCAAATTTCAACTCATTCCATCCAGCGGTTTAGGAGTGCATACAAGTCAAACACAGACATCCACAAACACGGACGCCAAATTACATATAATGTGATGATACACTGTCATGATGCCATTTGGGTTGTCCTAAAGGTTTTTGAGAGTTCCAGAGAGTCCAGAGAAGTGCTGGCTTGGGGTAGAGGTGAAAAGTACTTGCAGTGGAGGGAGTGAGGGGGGGGGATATAGTCAAGAAAAAAAAAATTCAAAACAAGCTCGGTTTCAAACAAAAAAATTCAAAACAAGCTTGGAAAAACAAGCTCGGTCATAGCACCAGCCTGCTTTGGAATTTCTTTCCCGTTAAAACTGTTATTCATGGTGTTATTATAAGCACTGGAAATGATCAAAAATGAAAACAATAATCATTGCATTATATTCTACTGGCAAGGTACGCGTACTATGCACGGGAGGGGGTTGGACAGCCAGTTCATGAAGGACATGGCCAAAAAACTTCCTGCAGCTGACTCCAACAGAAGTAAGATGGGTAATATTTCTAGGATGTCACAATGGCGAAACTGAAAATACCGAATCCGTGAATGTAATGAGTGGAAACCCTTACATATTTTCCTCATTCTGCTTTAAGCTCAATCTTTTCATTCCAAACAGCATCATTCCAATCACTATTAATATTGTTATGTTTGTGGGGTAAATTGAGGAATTTCATAGTAAAGGTAGGATTGGATAGTGTGGCATTGTCTGTGGATGGGCAGGAGACATCTCAATGTAAACTAAGTTTGGGAAACTGTCAGCTTAAGATTGTTACGTGTCACCACACGGGGGTGGTGCTGTGTTAACTAGGTAGGGTTTAAGGCTAGTTATCCCAGTATGTGATTTCCCCCTGTGACCTTTTCCAACATTTTTGCATTTACATGGCCGGCTATAAAAAGGAACGACATTATAACAACAATAACACCACCAACAGAGCCGAACATTTCTGAGCAGGCAAAACCCCCGCCCTCCCGGCTTCATACCAGCAGGCCACGCCCCGAGGTTGATGATTGGTCAGTGTGATGTGAGAAGGTGCGAGTGAGACAAGAAGGAGGATGATAGTGTGGAGACGGCAGTCAGAACAGATAGGACCTCTCTAGCTTCCCCTCGGCACGGTCAAGAAGGCAGCGCAATTCTCGTTGTTCGTGCTGGTGTGAATTCATTCACGTACTGAAATAAGATGGTAGCCATTGACTGTTTGGCTGGGTCATGAAGTTTGTACATTTCTGAGGATAAGAGAAGGAGAAAAAGAGCACGTCTCGTGGCCTTGTCTCGGAGCCTCAGCAATCGTCCCGTTGTATGTTCGAGGAGAAAGGTGGCATCCTTTGCTGTGAGCGGGCCTGGTGCTGAGAGACGAGTGGCATTGGCAATCTCCATCGTGAGAAGAAACTGTATGGCGTGTTGTGGCCCTGACAAAGGAAGACCGTTCACGCGAATCACCTCATGTGTGTTAACGCAGAGAACGACTTGGCACCATTTTGAGTGCGTTTTCCCACGTGGTGGCGATGTGGTTTTGAGGATCGCCAGGCTCCTTAAATGTCATCTCTGAACGCATAAGCTGAGTACCGGCATAACTGGAGGAATTTCTTTTATTTTTATCTTTCCCCTTGTCTGTTTTTGTGACTGAGTAGAGACGTCTCAAATTAGGTTTCAGTCTTCCTCATGTTTCATTACCTCACGCTTTGATTCATTTTCATTATCACGAGTCGATTTATTTCTATTATTACTCGTTGATTTATGTTCATTAAACCGTTATTTGTTGAATTTACTTGTGTTTATCTATTCGTTGTGGGTTCGAGTAGAAATCCGTGAGCCCCCGTTTTGGTACGTGCCCGCCACCTTCCGTTCCACATGCGCCATAATCTCCAAGGATCTCGGCTGTTCACCTCCAAGTAGACCTGTTCGGCTATCCGCCCAGGTCGGTGATAACCTGACTGAACACAACAACTGCGTTAGGAGTGGGATATAACCAAACACCCCTGGACAGATCTGTGGTCAGGAATGTGGGATTCGAACCCTGATCAACAATTGATCAGGAGAGGGATTTTTGAATCCATCGGGACCATGACATTTGGTGCAGGAGTGGGATTTTTTGAACTCCCCCCCCCCCCCCCGCACACCACAACAACTGGTGTCAGGAGTGTGGGATATTCAAACCGCTTATGAATTGGTGTTGGGAGAATTTTTTTTTAATCTGCTACGGAAGCCGCGAGCACAAATTGGCTTGGCGCGATTGGGAAATTAAATTTGGGTAACCACTGCCTATTTGGGGAGGTGATTAGTAGAGCTGGGGAATTTTAAATTGTAGTTGATTCGGACAGGAGAACATGGCTAACAGCAGCGCGCTTGGAAATTTAAATGATTTTTTTTTTCCTGAGGACACTAAACATACGTGGGAAAAGGCGACTGTGCACATGATGGCGTTTCGGTGCGAAGGCAGTAAGGACGATGGGAGCGAGTCAGGGGTACAGTTGGTTAATAAGGATAGGGTCGGAACCTTCCCCATTCCTGAGCCGTCGAGCCAGAAAACGAGTGTTGCCTCTCCAGTTCACGTTGGAACAACTGGAGGGATAAATCAAAAGAATGAAGAGACAAATTGATGAACAAAGGAAGAAAATAAAGGAAACAAATGAACGATTGGAAAACAAAATGCATGAACAAAGGAATGAAATGAGGGAAATGAATGGACGATTGGAAGGCAAAATTGAAGGGAAAATAAAAGGCATCAGTGAACAAATTAACGAAATTAAGGAGGGAATAACACAGGAACTGGAGATACGAATTGGTGGAATAGAGAAAAGATTGAAACGACAAATGAAGGACATACTGGGAGAATTTGAGACGAAATTGGAGAATCAATTGGGGTAAAAGATGGAAGAAGAAATTGGGTCAGCAAGTAAAAGAATCGACAATGTAAATGAGGGCTTGGAGGGTTATGGCGCTTGTTTGGATGCCAGAATGCAACAGCAGGTGGAGGGAATGGGGACTTGTAAAGCACCAGAGTGGTGGTTTGGCTGAGATGGTGAAAAATTTGAAGCCCATGTAACAGAACAAGAGCGGGTTGATAATTAGAAGAGTTAGTTGATAATAGCTTGTGGGGCCACAATTGACTGGGGAAAGGATGGATGAGATGTTGCAGGAGCGATTGAACACTCGGGGCAATACCATCGGGGGAGAGGGCACTCGAGTCCCACAGAGTCTGCAAGACGATGATGATATGAGTCACACGCGCTCAAACCAAAAATCTCACGTCGGTGTTCTCCGGCATTCCACATTTGTTTCTGGCCCTGAAGTCATTTGATTCCGGGCAACGTTTGTGAAAGATTACAGTGTGTTTTGGGTTTTGGGTTAACGTTCATGGTCCGCTGATTAGAATACCCGGAGCCACTTCTGCTCCGACCCAACAAACACCATTTGTCCTTCCACACAAAAACAGCACGGAACTTTCAAAACCGTTTTCTGCCGGAGGTTGTGGGGAGAACACAACGTGCATTTCGATCCCCATTGAGCTGCCTTCCCTCTTCGGCTTTGTGCTTCTATGTGGGAATCAGGACACACGATGGAATGGTCATTGTGGAAATAAGCGGCCCGGATACCGTATACCTCGGCCTCGCCATTTCTACCGATATATGGATGGGCACCAATGACATGTATTCCTATGTAAAAATTCATAGCAAATTCGAGATTCAAACTGGATGGACAAATTGTTGGACACATCCTATGTTGGACCAACCGGATAATTTGAGTGGGCTGGCATGATGTCTCGTAGAAGGTATGACGCAGTGCTCATTCCAGTGGCTAATCGCACAAAAAGGGTCAAGCAGATTTGGCAGAACCAATATTTGAATCATTTGCAGAACATGTGTTACAGAAGAGCGACAATAATGTTGACATGCCAAATACCAAACAGGTGGCTGATCTTGAAACAATCGAAGGTGAGCTTGCTGATGTAAACTCTGGAGAGAGAATTACCCGATTTGAAAATGTGCAAGGCGGTTCAACAGTCACAGATGGACCTCAAGAGGAAGAGCAGGATGCTTATCAAATGGACAAGTGGGAAAGTGATGTTTTCGAAAGGAATTCGCAGAACCAATCCCAGAGGTCAGATCCAGATAACAGTTGTGAAGGCCAATTACTCACCGTTTATGAACCTGGTGGAGATGATGTCAAGGTAGAAGGTTATGACGAGTCGAGTGCTTCTCGCTGTTGTGATGCAGATGGTACAGCTGTAGTTGAGAATGGATCTACAGAAACGTTCTTTGATGTTTGTACAATAGGGAATGACGCAGTGTATACTGAGAAGAAAAATGACATTGAAGTTGCGAAGATGCTGGGTGAGGAAACTGATCTTCCTGTACTTAGCACTTACAAGAAGGCAAATCTTTGAATTTTATTGTGTTGAGCCAATATTGGAACAATCCCAAGAAAAATGTGTTGAGGAGGAGAGTTGCAGCAATTGTAACTTCCTGTTATTTGGGCAAGAGGCTCATCTTGAATCAAACCAAAGTGAGTTGAATGCAGGCTGAGAAGAGAAAATACCGCCACTTGTTGTGGATGTAGAAGATTCTGGTGATGAAGATGATGCTCGGCATTTTTCGTTGAATGAACTTGCAGTTGCTGATGTACCCCAGGAATCTTTCCAGATGTCAGTCCTGTAGATTCATCAGCAAGGGATATTGAGGGGAAACAGCCGGATGAATCGTATGACAAAGGTGAATTGCCAAATACTGGACTTTCTGGCAATGGGACCATGCGAAACTTTATGAAGGACTTTGTCAGTCTTCTTTCGATCCGGTGGTTGAGAAGGATGCTCCAGAAATAGTACTTCTGAGGAAGGAGTTTAAAGTTAAGGAATATATAATGGGGAATGAACCATTGGATGATGATTATTGGAATTGGAGGCAAGAAAGAAATGGATGAGGAAGTTGAGCTTTCCAAAGAATCTCTGTCTGAAATGAACCCTTGCCAAGAGGCAAATCAGGAAACAAATTTGGCAGAACCCTCGTTCCTTTTTTCCGGCTGATGGATATGCCCATAATGGAATGGTGCACCATCATGACCGCCAGCCTTTGGTGGCTGGCCCCATCATACCAATTGGACCACCAGTGGAGATGGTTAGCAGACGTGGACCACCGTTCCTCGGGGCACGCGTGGCTGTGATGGTGACAGTGAGAACTTTGGGCCTACCACATCCTGGAGGAGGATACAGGCCTCTGGGAGTGGATGAGAGAACTTTAGGTCTAACGGATCCTGGAGGAGGATGCTGCCTCTCTCAAGAAAGTTTGTAGACGCAGTTCCTGTGGCTGATCTGGTTCTCTGGCATCTCCTCATCGAGGTTGTGCTTCAAGTCTCCAACTGCACCCAAACATCAGCCAGGTCGGTCTGCAAGATTTTGGACTGACAGACAAATTTAGAAAAGGGGAAAAAAAAAGAAAAAGTGTGGAATCCAGGGAGATTGAAAGGAACGAATCCACAGGGGTGGATTAGAAGGGTGCGATGAAAACTTGGAGTGGTGGATGACATTCTTGGACCTGACCAACCTGCGACGACCTGCACTTAGGGCAAGGTGCCTTGATGCTTACTTTCCCAAGGGTTCAGTTTCGCTTAGAAATTGGGACATGGGTAATTAGGATGGGATTGGGTGAGAGTGACTCAATAGTCAGTAAATGGATCGGGTTGGAAACCAGAATTGTCTTGTTGTGTTGGTGTCTGTTAAGTGTCAAGAATCGAGTTGCGTTTGGGAACGGATGCGAATTCTAACATACGAGTTGTGTGCAGGCCATGGCAGTGTCAGAACATGATCATCATTTGCATTAGCATGTTTGAGAATTGAATGGCATATGAGGAAATGACATGTTAGATTTTGGGGGTGGGGAAGGTGTGCGAATCCGCAGGAATGGATTAAGGTCTGGAGGAGCGGGGACTGCACCCCGCCCTCCCCCCCCCCCAGAGGTAATTTGTCCCTGGCAGCCGGTGGTGTCTGGAAATGGGGACCTGTTGGAGGGGGGGTCTGGTTCGGTAACCAACGGTAGGGAGACCGTTGGCAACCCAGGAGAGGCCAAGAGAGCCTGGATGGTGCGGAGACCCTCCCTGGCAGGATGTACAGCAAATAAGCTGTTTGGCTGTCAGGGACCGAATGAATAGTTGAAAGGGGAGGGGGTGAAGAAGTCGTAAGTCGGGTGATTTGTTTTGACTGCAGGCACCACAGCCGGAAGCGCCCCCGCCATCTTGGTTGTACTGTACCTTCCTGCTGCTGAATTGAGGACCACAGGTGTGTAATAACATTTAAGCCGTGGTTATTTCCCAAATCTGAACCGCTCTCAAGGCTGACATGCCAGTGGTGAGAAAACAAGATTTATTGTGAAAGAAAAAATGTTATCACTGGACCATGGGGTGTGGCACTGTCGGTACCTGTGTAGGAGGATGAAAGTCTGAGTCTTCAGGTCCTTGGTGCTTCCAATCTTGCTCTACGGATGTGAGACTTGAACTCTGACCAGGGATTTGAGATGGAGACTTAATTCCTTTGGTACCAGGTCTCTTCGGAGAATCCTTGGCTATCACTGGTCAGACTTTGTGTCGAATGAGCGGCTGCTGAGAGAGACTCAAATGAGATTTGTTACCTGCTTAGTACGTGAGCGTCAGCTGTGGCTGTATGGACATGTGGCTTATTTTCCTGACGCTGATGCTGCTCACCAGATTCTCTCAGCGAGGGAGTCTCGTGAGTGGAAATGGTTAATGGGCCGACCACGTGTCTCATGGTTGCTGCAGGTTGATCAGCATCTCAAGGAGATAGGGATGGGCCAGGCATCTGCCTGGGGGATGGCCAGACAGAGCCCCCTGGGGTACCGGCGGAAAGTGGACGCAGTGACACGTTACTCCGGTGCATGCTCCCATACCTGACCTGAGAAAAAGGAAGCAACACGCTGATTCGACAGTTCCTTACGGAAAATAAATCCCCACACACCCATAAGACTGCAACAGCTTAAAATGGTAACTTAACCACTCACACCACGAAGAGTAAGACAGGGAGAGAGGTCACAAGACTGAAAATCTTTGACCCCACATGGTGATTGCATGTGGCATTGAAGTTTGGTGTGATGGTTTGAGTGAGAGAGACAGAGAGAGAGAGAGAGAGAGAGAGAGACAGACAGAGACAGAGACAGAGACAAAGATAGAGATGGGCCCAGCTGCATCCAGCTAGTAGGGACAGGGCAACGAGATGCGGGCTTATGTTTTCCCAACACTCGGAGTGTAGTTTCTAACTTTTCCTTCGTTTGACTCATGCTGCCGACCAATAATTGTGCTCGTACTGTCAACCAGACAAACAGAACCGTTCTGCACAGCCTTCAGCTCGACCTGACTCTCGACTCGTGTGCTTCTGTACTCATGGCAAACTCTCTCAACTCCACTGTCTTGATGCCTGGTGATGGCTTAATGGTTCGGGTGGTGGGTTTTGGATCCTAGGGTCCTGAGTTCAAATCCTGCTCAGCTGTTGAATTAATACCAGGTGGGGTTAACTCGACCTGCCATCCTTCCAAGGTCAGCAAAATGAGTGCCAGCATGCTGGTATCCTGTGTTGAAGTGGCGACCCGTCCAGGATTGTGCCCAATAGCCAAGGAGACTGCTTCGGCAGCACCAATGCTCTGCACAGAGTATGGTCCCAATCTCCTCCTCTCCTCCACTGTCTTGACTCCGAACTTCTATACAATCCACTTCCCATCACCCGCAGCCTTTTTATAACTTTGCGACCATGAGTCGCTGCACACCCATTGGCTCACTGATCAACTTCTCGTTACTTCTAGTAGTTGCTCACAGCTTGAGTCCTTGAGACAGCAGTCTCAGCATGACTCTTACCTTCCGCATGGTCACAGGGTCTTGCTTTTACACCTTTCTTAAGTTGAGGGAGGGAAGGGATTCAGTAGCTTGCATAGCTGGTAAAACAATTTGTAAAGCACAAATGGACAGATTACGAAGGTAACGGTTTAGAGAATTAATAAGGGCAAGTGGGGGGAGGTGGGAATCTTTAGGACACATTCCAGAGGGGAAGGGTCAGATTTATCAGCTCCTGAAGACACTTTGACACATGTCATATAAATTTACAAAGAAACCACACACTAATGCTCAAAGTTTATTAATTACATAACTGGTCTATCTTACCAGTCTAATACGTCCTGTCACCGTTCTCACAACAGTTGATTATTTACCTGCATGACATCCAAGTTAGAGATGAATAATCCTGTATTTTATTATTTGTGTCATCTCTTCACCCAATGTCGGCTTGCGTGTCTGCATGTTGTCTTCAAGGGCCATACTTTTTCTTATCTTTTCTCCTTACTAGTGCGTGCCCGTACGTGCGTGGCCGTACGTGCAAAAAATAAAAAAAAATAAAAAATTCAAACCGCGAGCCAGAAACAACAACCGCACAGGCCGTTCCTAAGCTCTCGCGTGCCCGTACGTACGTGGCCGTATGTGCGTGGCCGTACGTGCAAAAAAAAACAAAAAAAAAACAAGCAAACCGCGAGCCAGAAACAACAACCACACAGGCCGTTCCTTCGCTCTCGCAAACGACGACTGGATTGGGGCATCTATATATTAATACTGAAGGACCAATTTTGTGCTCCTCCTAGCGGTCACATCACGTTTTTCTCGGTACTGTGACCTGGACTGAAAGAAACTTCGTACCTGTAAGAGTGCATCGCACATAGTGGCAATAGTCAACTTTCAACTCTGAAGCAGAATAAACACTTTTCGTTGAGATGGGGGCGAGGAGTGAAGAGGCGAGGGGCAAGGTAAGCAAATTTTTGGGCGGAGGTGGGCAAATTGAAAGCGGGAGACGGGGGGAAATGGGGCGGGGGCTGGGTTGAATGAGGCGGAGTTGAGTGTGAGGGGGTAGACACGGGCGGGGGGGCCCGCGGGCAAGTGGGGCGGGGAATCAAAATACGGGGGGCGGGGAGTGAAGAGGCGGGGCTGGGGTAATTACATTTTTGGGCGGGGGTAAGCAAATTGAATGGGGGCAGGGGCGGGGGATGAGTAGGCGGGGGCAAGCACACCCTGTCCAGTCCATGTCCCTCGAGTGTGTGTGTGAGCTGGTGAGGGTTGTTGAATGAACTGAATCCGTCCGTGACGGGGTTTTAGCTAGTTGTGTTTATCTATAAATGCGCATAAGAAATCGAGAAATTATTAGAATACATTAAGTCATCAATATCCGGAATTGGTGCGTGCCCGTATGGAATGTCCACATGCATTCCACGAATTATCACTTGTATTGAAGTAACAACTGCTGTGATACTTCCCACACACAGAGTTAATTAAAATCCAAATTAAAATCAAGTTTCCCTCCCTGTCTTTGCTTGTCATTACATTCGCTGCCATTGACCATTGCCACTCCTATGCCACGGTAAAGGCCCTGTCACACCTTGACGATTTAGCCAGCGTATGCCGACGTATGAAAAATTTGTCTAAAACGCTGGCACATGTCGAATAAGTTATGGGTAAGTTTTGTATAAGTTAAGAGCATGCTGGCATACGTCGTAGTACGCTGGCATATGTCGGAGTACGCCGAGCTCATCGACAAATTTTAACTTGCTTGAAATTTTTCGACATATGCCAGCGTATGACTTACACATTCCGCATACACTGGCCATAACTTGTAGGCACGTTATGCGATCATTGACACACGTCGACACACGTTACTTGTAAGTTACTTATAAGTCGAAACACGTCGAGGTAATGGTTAGTGTGAGTGTTCCAGACTCCCTGTTTTTTTTATTTTTTTTTTCGGTATGACGGTGATGTTGACTCTTCGATTTCTAGTGCGGTTATAAAACAATATAATTAATAGGCTGCCGCTCAATGATTTAAATCATAACCGCACTAGAAATCGAAGTGTCAACATCACCGTGATGCCGAAGAAAAACCAAAAAAAAAACCAAAAAAAAAAAACCAGGGAGTCTGGAACACTGACACTAAACATTACCTCGACGTGTTTCGACTTATGAGTAACTTACAAGTAACGTGTGTCGACGTGTGTCAACGATCCCGTAACGTGCCTACAACTTATGGCCAGCGTATGCGGAACGTGTGCGTCATACGCTGGCATACATCGAAAAATTTTCAACATGTTGAAAATTTGTCGATGTACTCGGCGTACTACGACGTATGCCAGCGTGCTTCAGCGTGCTCTTAACGTATACAAAACTTACCCATAACGTATTCGACGTGTGCCAGCGTATTCGGCAAATTTTTCATACGTCGGCATATACTGGCTAAAACGTCAAGGTGTGACAGCGGCTTGACTCTTCGATGTCTTGTGCGCTTATGATTTGAATCGTCGAGCCGCATCCTTTTCATAGGCTATGCCACGTGATCGGCGGCGATACGCTGCCGCGCGCTATGCATAAGTTCGACTATCGTTGGGCATAGGTTGTGAACGCCGACAATACGCTCAGCATTCGTTGATATAAGTTATCTATATGTTATCGAAACGTTCTGTGTACGTTACTAATACGTTATACATACGTCCAACTCAATATGAATATGTCTAAAACTGGAAAAAAAACATCAATAGTTCAGCGTACGCCAGCGTTTTACATACATTTTCATACCTTGCCATACGCTGGCTAAAACGTCAAGGTGTGACAGGGCCTTTACTAAGGTACTGAACCCCATCGTAACCGGCACCGCCGTGATGTCATCGTCGGCCGGCCGCGCACCGGCCTACGCAGCACCGTGTCCTGTCATTGGTTTGGTAAATAAATGGCCATAACATGGGAACCACTTGTCCGATTAATATCAAACCACATCCACAGGGCCCCAGCAATATACCTGGCAAGTTTGAATTAGCTTGGACCAGTGGTTGTTGAGAAACAGCGGTCACACACACACACACACACACACACACACACACACACACACACACACACACACACACACACACACACACACACACACACACACACACACACACACACACACACACACACACACACTGCTGGAATTATAGATAGATAGATAGATAAAGGAGGTTTCTCTGTGTTTGATGGATATCCTGCTCATATAAATTAATTAGTAGCAATATTAATGATGAGACAGGTTAACCTTTACTATGTACAAACCATTCCTAGCTCGTTCCCAAAGGAACACAAAAAGCGATTGTAACGGTTTCGTGTGTCAGTCAGTGAGTCCACACTGGTTCTCAGATCTATTGTAATCTTTACATGGCCCTGAGAGGCACAGCAATGTTAAATGCTGTGCATTTACATTTGTATTTGAAGAGTTCACTGCCTGCAACAGCTACAAAAGCACACTCTTTCTACAGTAGTTTTACAAAACGACAACATTTTTATTTGTACTGCATGTAAGGAAGGTCAAATTAAGTGCAAACATATTAATACCATAAAATTATAAGGTTGTCATTGCAACCTGAGAAGTTGAATTGAAATTTTGGTATGGTACCAGAATGGGAAACTTCACAGATCAACAAATAGCATGCGGATCAAGTGTGGACCCCTGCTGGTGGGGGGCTCCGTAGACCCTTCGGTGATTTGGCAGCTGATCAATCTTTAAGGATAGGAAAATGGTGTGTAGGAGAAAACGCCGACTTCTGCAATTTAAAAAAAAAACAAAAAAAAAAACAAACCTTTCCCCGAGGAAACCCCACAGCACGGTGGGTACGAAAAGTGACTCTCTCCCAATGGGTTTTGTGGTCTTGCATATGAACGTACGGATGAAAGCAGTGTGGGCTGATGTTTGGCCGGACGAACCCCATTGCAATGAGCAATCCAACGTTGAAAAGTCACAAGTCTGTTTCAGGATGTGCCAGGAACAAATTTCTCTCGTTGCTCTGCATGGTTCCTGGTTATACTGCTAAAAGATGGAACACCCACTTGGCTTCCCTGCTCTATGGCCTTCTGGAGCTACATAATAGCTGCCAAGGAGCTGCTGATGGTGCATTTGGGCGACATTCCATCTCACGCGTCACCATTGTTGACAGCAAGTGGTGGTGCAGCCAGCAATCCCTGGACAGGGTCCTTTTTTTCCGTGCGTTCTTCTTAAATTATTTCAGGGCCTTCCAACCCAAGATATAGTAACTGATGGTGTTATCAGCTGCGCCTGTTTCTACTTGGACTTGGCAGCTTCTGCTGCAGCTTTTGTTGCAGTTACAGTGTATACGTGCGATGACGTTTCATTTTGTAGCAAGTGTTGTAGCAAAAAAATGTGCAACTTTGGAACCATTTCGGTTTATTGACTTTTTTTCGCCTAATATTGTCAAATAAAGGACTGTATCATTGCACTAACATCTGAACTTGAGGTCTGCTGGGAGGTATCCAATTCTGATGTATATTTAGTTGTTTTTTTTTTTTTCATTTGGCTGATACCTTGCCAGTAGCTGCCGTTTCACCGGAGTTTCATGATCGTTCTGGAATTTCCATTCACGGTGATGAGCTCATATGTGCCTGGTGGAGAGTTGTGTAGGTTCCAGGTCATCATTGATTCGGCAGCGGTAGTAGAGTTCAATTTTGAACAGGCAGCCAGCCCATGTATACCTTGCCTGTCTCTACCTTTCTGAGGTCCACAAAATGCTGCAGCAGTGACAGGTATATTAATCATTGCCCAATGAGAACGTGTCAACACTCGGTTCTGAAATATCTGAATTTCACATATTTGTGCAGACAAGCACAACATTCTTATCCGCACCCCCCCCCCCCTCTCTAACCTCCATCAAGCTAATACCCACATCTGTATTTCTCTACAGGATTTTCAGCGTTTCGAGAAGAGGATGGAGGATAGAGAGGAAGTAGGAACTTAGGAAGTGGAGGGGCAGAGTGGGAAAGGAAAAAATATGGAGATATATTGAGGCAAATCTACTTTTACACAATTGCTCACAGCCGGATGCCATCTTTTTTTTTTTAGGGGTTGCAGGGGCTGAAACAGGATAATTCAGAGGTGTTGAACTCACCTTTGGGCACTGAGTTCTACCTTTGTGAATATAGCCACACCTCAAACCCTCCAAGCCGAGTCCCCCCAAAATGGATAACATTAAGTACTATTGGTAATGTTGTATAATACTCATGGCAGTGCATTCTGTAACCACAATTTGTTCTGAATGAATTACTGTGTGGTCATTAAGAGGAACTTCCTTTTCCACAACCTGCATTTAAAGCCTCACCTTGAGGTGTGAACATGGCAGTATTTGTCCTTGCATCATCTCCCCCTCTCCTTCCTCATGTTCTGCAACCACCTGCCCTCTCCCCCTCTCTCACCTCAAACAGGTTGGGGGTCGAGCAGTTTTATTTTGCCTCATTTCTGGTCTTCCGTACCTGTGCTCACATTTGTCCCTCATGAGCCCAACCTGGAGGCCGCACTTGCTCAAACAGCGAACCAAACGTTTTTACCCCTCCCACGGGGAGGTGTAAAACTACTCACCTCCACTCTTTTGTACCCCCCTCTTCTCTCAACTGTGGCATCACCTACCTGAGTGAATCCAATCATGTTCTCTCGACTCATCCATCACCATGTCATCCTATCCCCTATTTCTGTTCTTGACCTTTTCTATTCTCACTGGACTTCCTCTTATTCCCATCTTGAACTTCTCACATTTGCCTTGTTTGACAACTTCAGTCTGCCTCGATCATTTTGTCTACTCAGCCCCACTTGGTCCCCTGATCTCTGCATATCTCCACCCAACCTGCCAGTATATTCATTCCTTTGTAATTTTTAGATCCTCGTCGAGGATCTCTAAGTGTTACTCACGTTGTTGTTCTTCATCTTCTTCTTGTGGACCTTTTTTGTTTTACAGCCTACAGTTTTCATCGAAACTTCCTGAAACTTGGCGTATATATGTAAAAATACCCTGCGCAGACAGTAACCATCTCCGATTTTGACAATTCCTCCTAGAAAAAAAAAAGTTATGACGTCAAAATATCTCCGCTAATGGAAATCGCCTAAAAAAATTATCTCCGAAACTAGGCAAGCTTTTTGAATTCTGTTTGCGGGAATCAAGCCGGGCATTAGCAGAGAGAATTTATCGCAAACCTGATAAATCACAATGACGTCATATTCGTTTTTATGACGTCATCATTAAGAGGACGAGGATCTTAGCTCATTCGAGCTTGTTTTTTCCTTTCTCAACTTGCCTGTCTCTGTCTCTGTCTCTGTCTCTGTCTCTGTCTCTGTCTCTGTCTCTCTCTCTGTCTCTGTCTCTGTCTCTGTCTCTGTCTCTGTCTCTGTCTCTGTCTCTCTGTCTCTCTCTCTGTCTCTCTGTCTCTCTGTCTCTCTGTCTCTCTCTCTCTCTCTCTCTCTCTCTCTGTCTCTGTCTCTGTCTCTGTCTCTCTCTCTCTCTCTCTCTCTCTCTCTCTCTCTCTCTCTCTCTCTCTCTCTCTCTCTCTCTCTCTCTCTCTCTCTCACTCACTCTCTCGACTCAATTAATGTGTCAACATAACCCATCTGTCAGTCTGCTCTTCCATGAGCCTCGACCTCTGTTTTTTAAATAAATGAATAGAAAATTGACCACCATAACCACAAAGGGTTCTGAAACGAACAGCAGCAGGAAAACTGTTGATTGACTCATAACTGAAACGCAAAGGTGGGGGGGGGGGCGTGGGGGGAGGAGTGAAGATTTCTGTCCAAAATCAATGAATGAAGATACGTCTCTCCCTCGAGTGCTGAACATGATACTGAAAACCTGCCGTCTGCACCATTTGGCTGAGGATAGTGGTGACTCTCACGTCAGAAACAAAAGCTCCAAGTTCTGTCCCAGTGGGTCGATCCCACCGATGCTGACATTGAACAGAACTCGCTGCTGGGATGGCCGGTTAAGAGAGGGTCACTCCACCAGCTGGCTACCTCCAAACACTTAAAATCTCACACTGCCACTGATTTATGTAGTATCGCAATGGAGGTATCTACCTCCATACCTCCACCTGAAAGGTAATTTGTCTGATCTACTGGTGGTGTCAGTCCATACTTAATGATCGATTGGAATGTGTCTCAGGGTAAATGGACACGGCCACTGAAATTCACGTTGTATTAACGTCACGTCATGTCGTGTTCGGCTGTATACATATATATATATATATATATATATATATATATATATATATATATATATATATATATATATATATATATATATATTTTCGTTTTGTGTGATAGCTTCTCTGCAATGAAGTTTTCATTGTGGAGAAACAGAGCAGTGGGTATTGGAAACAACTTTTCTGGTGTGTGTATGTGTGTGTGTGTGTGTGTGTGTGTGTGTGTGTGTGTGTGTGTGTGTATGTATGTATATATATATATATATATATATATATATATATATATATATATATATATATATATATATATATATTGTTACGGTTGTGGAAATTCACAGAGCACCATATATAGGTCCTTAGATCAGTTATGTCGATAAGTCTGTGTTCAGATAGATTTCCCCACCGATGTTTACAGGGGATTATTCGTGTAACCGGGCTGTGATCTTTGAGGTAGCCGTTTTTCTTTTGCTATCGTTATTTTGCACCAACCGCATTTCAAACACCACAACCACCTTCTCCACAACGCCGACCACAACCACCTTCTCCACAATCGCCAACACCCCCACAGACAACGAGCAAACGCCTCCTCCACAACCGCTTCACAACAACCACCTCCACCACCAACATCGCTCTCATCAACCACTTCTCAACAACCACCTCCACCACCAACATCGCTCACAACCGCCTTCACAACAACCACCTTCTCCACAATGCC
Source organism: Eptatretus burgeri (assembly GCF_056783735.1). Lineage (NCBI taxonomy): Eukaryota > Metazoa > Chordata > Myxini > Myxiniformes > Myxinidae > Eptatretus > Eptatretus burgeri. The sequence goes on from NC_140973.1 coordinate 19,836,832, forward strand.
AACCACAGCCACCATCTCCTAAACCACATCTCCCCCAATAACCAACAACGAACAACACTGCTTCACCTTCAACTTCGCAAACGCCGCCATCTTTGCGCCAGCCACGGCGAGTTCCCAGCGAACAGCATCGCTGCAAACAGACGCAGGGGTTTCCTCGTTGAGCAGGGACGGTGATTTCACCCACGTCCGCTCTCCCTTGTTGGCGCCAGCGTCGATGATCTCTGCCACGTCTGCTCGCTCCGAGCTTCGCCTCAAATTTGGATCAGGAGATCGAAGCTGGCGGAGCCAGCGGGGGGTCAGAGGTGAGGGATCAGAGATCAAACCTCGCCTCACGGGGCCCTATAAAACAGAGCGCCAAGGCAGTGAGTCGGTCTGGGTTTGGAGTTGTGTGAAGAGCAAGGTTCGAGTCGAGTGGAGGGCAGTGGAGGTCTGGGTTTGTCAAGGAGATGGGAGCTGGGAGCGCAGCCAAGCCTGCCGTGCCACGCAGAACCGCACATTCGTGTGCGGGACGTGGGGAGAGCCGGAGAGAGGTCGACAGCCAGCACCGAACGGTCCGAGGTGATCGGGCTTCGGGACAGTCCGAGCGGCGCTGAGGGACGGACGGGCTCTTAAAGAGAGCATCAACTCTAAGAGAACAAAAGACCCGTTCGTTCCTCTGAGGCATTGCCGGCTGGGCCCGAATCACCAGGCCACCCGAGGAGGCCTGGGCCGAACCGCAATCACGCCAGCTGCCGTGAGGACGGGACGTCGCGGGTCGCCCCAGCGAGGCACCACGAAGGTGAAGGTAACCAGCGCGGCCTCACGGAGCTCCTTCGGTCTCCCAAGCTCTGAGAAATATTAAAGGCTTACAAGCCCGGGCCTTTTCTTTCTGGGGTTTTGCATGAACGTTATGGCGCCATGTCCTTAGGCAGAACTGTATAAGTGTACGTACTTAATAGAACGGTGGTAGTTCTTTTTCTTGCTCGCGTCTTGTCCCTACCCCCATTCATTGCATGCTTGTATATCTCTGCATTGCTTCTTTGACCGTATCTGTGTGCAAATAAATGTGCTTGTGTGAATGTTAACCCGTTCATCGCGTCCTTTTCCTTCATTCGACTGCCGTATTGAGTTCAGAATAATAACTGGCTTTTTAATAGCCGATAATAGAATCAGATCCAACGGGGCTTTCGCGATAATACCCCGCTCGGTTATCCCAAAACGAAGCGAGCTGCTTAAGCGGCTTGTTTACAAGCAGCCCCGTTGAGGTACAGTCTCTCAGTAGTCTGCCTGCACGATTAATTAGGTATATCG
>NC_140973.1:19840621-19853121 GCF_056783735.1 Eptatretus burgeri
CGAGACAAACAGAAGCACGTGCTTGTGTCAATAAAGGACGTGAGAAAATGAAAGAAATTTGTTTGTTTAAGTCCAGGAGAATACCCGATAATAAATAGACGAGTTTAGTGCACGGACACGTGGGCGTGGAAAATAAACGGCTGAAGGTGGACTTTCCATTGTGTGATGGACCCTGTATGTTTAAAGTTCATGGAAAAAACCTCCTGGTGAAAATAAATCTGTCTTAAGCTTCCAAATGCAAATAAAATAAATCGTTTACAGGAAAAAGAGGGGAGAGAAGGGGGGAAACCGCTACATAGACCCCCTTTTAAATTCATTCTTTATGACTCCTCACCAGGAAACATCAAATTTGTGGATTTTTTCTTTCTTTCTTTTTCTTCTATTATTTGGAAACACGAATAACTTCAGAAGTTGGAAACACGAATAACTTCAGAAGTTGGAAACACGAATAATTTCAGAAGTTGGAAAAAAGGAAACACATCACATTATGATGTATAATAATTAATCCATTTAATAAAATGAAGTTCCTGCTGGCAGGAATACAGCAAACAAAGAAGGTCCCCCAGGAAGTTTCATTTCCACCATAAAAATTCCTTTTTCCAAAATCACACAATTCAGCTGGAACCTTTTTAATTTTTTTTTTAAGAGGGATTACTTTAAGGAACTATTTTATTTGACTCATACGTAAGTAAACATTAACCGATGGTATACCTGCAAGTGAGCTTTCCTCCAGGCTCTCCTAAGACGAAGCATTGTTGCATCACTTTTTGGGAGAGTCTGTAGAAAAGGTCGTTTTGTTATTTGAGAAAATCGAAGATTTCTCAAGTATATTGTTTGGTTGCATGCATTATTCTGTCTGTTTGTTTGTTTTATTTGTCTGTTTGTTTTTATGTTTATCGTCTGTAGGTCACAATTTCAAAGCGATCTTCTTGAAACTTCACCACCTGGTAGAGTTTGTCATAATTGAGGTCAAAAGGTCGAAATGTCAACATATTTGCATATCAGGTCAATGAATTCAACTGCCAATTATTTTAGGTCAACATCGGCCCAAGGTTGACAACAAAGGTGGTATTTCAAAAATCCTCAATTTTCATCCCATTGACTTGAAATTTGAAGAGGATTTATATTTCAGGTCACTGAATTCAACCACAAATTATTGAGGCCATCGACCAAAACGTCAACATAGGTCAACTTTGTAAAATTGTCAATTTTCATCTGATCGACTTGAAATTTGAAGAGGATTTGCATATTTGGTCATTTAATTCAAGCACCAATTATTTTTAAGGTCAAATTTGTTTTTCGGACTTCGCAAGTACTGTATTGCACTCTACACAACATTTTTCTTGTTTGTTTATTGTTGTTGTTTGTTTTTTACAGCAGCAAGGCTCATGGAAGAGATATTAATTTCTTTTCTTTTAAACGTTGACATCAAGTACACAGTCAATGAAGCATGATGGGGTTAATATTAAAGCAGCCCCTCCATGTCCACTACCCTGTACAAGATGTCATGACACAACGATACGCTTTCATGTCAGGCATTGATGACATCATTATTGATGGATTATGTATAGATGACTGTCCAGGAAAGATTGTCGATGCATATTTGATCCTCTATGTATGTCTATATCGATATTACTTAGGGGTAGGAGTGAAGATATAAGTTGCAAGGAGGGAGGGGTAGACACTAACTTTTAATTAGATTGTGGTTAAAAACATGTCATGAAAAGCATAAGATGATTGTTTTTTCTTTTCTTCTTCTGCCTCAATTACCTTTGTATGGAGTGAGGCCAAATGGTACCAAAATCGAATGCCAGCAAGAGAAATAATGGCTAAAGGACTACAAACCATGTGGTTCTAAAGAGCCATTCATGTATGGAGACCATCATGTCGTGGCCATGTTAATTGAAGTTAACATTTATTTTATTGTTGCTCTTGCAACATTCTCATCAGAGCTAAGGACCACAATAGGAAAGAAAATGGATTATCAGTTAGTTATAAAAAAAATTTTTCAAGAAGAGACATGCATGCATAGTCTTTAAATGAATGAAATGAGTATTATTTCTGATTTGTGATCATCAGTTTGGCTTCTGTCCCTGTCATTCCACCAAATTGGAATGCTGCTTCTATTATGTTGTAAATGGATGGATGCCCTCAATCTCAAAAGAAAGGTCATGACCATCTCACTTGATATTTACCGAGCCTTCGATATTGTTTGGCACCTTGCCTTTCTTTCCAAATTGTCAGCTAATGGTATCCAGAATTCCCTCTTGGAATGGCTATTAGATTTCAACCACACTTGCAAGCCGTGAGTTATTTTGGATGGCATTCTCTCCCGCACTCTATCTTAAGAGGCTGTCATCCCTCAAAGTACTATTCTGGAATTAAATCCTGTTCTTGATATACTTCAGTGATCTCTTTTAATCACTGGAAAATCCATTGCCTCATTTTGCAAATGATTCAAGACTGGCAGGGATGACCTATAGGTATGCATGATCCCCTCTGAGCCATCTAACCTGCGTTTGAATCTCAACCCAGCTATAAACTGTCATCCTAGTGTCCTGCAGGCAGGGTTAGGCATCAGTGTATGTGCTGTCCCTCGGATTAAACTGGGCGTCCTGTCTGTCACCATTAATTGGTGAATTGTCGGCACCCTATCCAAATTACAGCCAATGATGGTACTCGTAGTCATGTGCTGCATACGAAAGAAGAGGAACAGGCAGATAACTTCACCTTGTCCATGAGTTTCTCTCCCCCTCTGCCAGGCCTCTCTGCAGATCTCGTGAAAGTCATCTATTTGGAAAATCATCGAGTTACATCTATTTGGAACATGTCTAAAATACTCTGGAAAGTACCACCCTCTCATTCTCTCCCTCCATAAGGACCGGCTTGGGCATCATCATCATTGGTTTCTGTGGTCAGCGTCTCGAAGAGGTGCAGTACTTGGAGGTCCTGGACCTCTCTATAGTAGTTACAAATACAACCTCTCCTTGGCAGATCACATCTCCAACCTGGACTCCATTATTTTAAGGTGAAGGTGGACACAGGTGCCCATGGCTGTCATCTGAAGTGGCATGTAATACGACCCATACCTAAGGACTGCTGCTCTACTGCCCCTCTTATTGTCCCCTATAAAACCTCAGAGTTTAAGGTCCGATGGACTCTCGTGACTTGAGGTTGAGTTTCAGGGTGTTCTTCTTGCTCACTGCAGGAAGGTTGTAATCTAGCAATCTTTTAATTACCATCACTCTTCCGGAACATTGATCCTTCTGCCCTCTAACCTTTCTTCCAACACCACACCCCTCCAGGTTGCATCCATTTTACTAGAAACCTTACCTTTTTAACCTTTTCATGTCTAAGCTTAATATTCCCCTACTATGGTGTTCTGGTGTAAGGGAGATTGCATGACCAGGATTGATGTGGGAAGGAATGAACAGCAGGAGGAGGAAGGCAAATGGTGGATGTAATATTAAAGTCTGTTTGAAAAAAACGACGGACGTCATATGCTCGTGTTGACCCTCACGACATACAACCAGATATGGTACAACCCTCAATATGTCCCCTGATATTAATGCTGCTCTCCGTGTCATTGAACAACATGAATCAGCGTATGACACTTGTATCATGAAACTGCAACACAGGCTTCAAAAACAACAACGACGACGACGACCCTGACGATGCTGCATCACAATTTGATAAACTGGTTTTCGGCTTGATTAACACACCTGGTCATCGTAACGAAGCTTACATCACATTTCGTCTCAGTCTACACAGCAGGCCGGGTGATCATTATTTTAAGGTGAATGTGGACACAGGTGTCCAAAACAACACTCTACCCATTTATATTTTTCGACGCATGTTTCCTGAAATGTTGGATTCACATGATGAACCTTGTATTGGCTCTCTTCTAGGCAACACAGAGCATTGTAACTGCATATAACAGAACCCACATCAAGTGTTATGGTACCACAGATGCTGCCTGTAGCTACAATGAATCACTGTGGATCAGCAAACGTTCTTTTGTTGTGGATGTCCGTAGTCCTGTAGTTCTTGGTCTTCCATCAGGCGAGAATTTACATGTTGTTACGCGGTATTGTTCAGGTCAGACAGGTATGGGAGCATGTGCCGGAGCGGCGCGTCGCTGCGTCCACTTTCTGAGGGTACTCCAGGGGCCTCCGTCTGGCCATCCCCCAGGCAGATGGCTGGCCATCCCCATCTCCTCGAGATGGTGATCAACCTGCTGCAACCACGAGGCACGTGGTCGGCCCATTGGCCTCCTCCACTTGTGAGGCTCCCTCGCTGAGAGAATCTGATGATCAGGATCAGTGTCAGGAAAACGAGCCACATGTCCATACAGCCGCAGCTGATGCTCACGGACTCTGCAGGTAACAAACCTAATTTGAGTCTCTCTCATCAACTGCTCATTGGATACAAAGTCTGACCAGCGAAAGCAAAGGATTCCCCGAAGAGACCTGGTACCAAAGGAGTGAAGTCTCCGTCTCAGATCCCTGGTCAGAGTCCAAGCCTCACATCTGTAGAGCAAGAATGGAAGCACCAAGGACCTGAAGACTCAGACTTTCGTCCTCCCGCACAGGTACCGACAGTGCCACACCCCATGATCCAGTAAATCCATGACTCCCCAGGCCCAACCCAGATGTCCATTGACCTCTGGCTCAAAGCCAGCGGAGACATGAATATCACTGCCAAGGAAAGTGAATCTCTCCGTGACCTCAACATCGACACCACAAACAGGTACAGACAGGAAAGCAGCATCCAACATGTCATTGGAAGCCTAGATCTTTGTTTTGACCCAGGAAAACTGTAATCCTCGTGACTCTGATTCCTTATTCAGCACCTCGAGGACCCCCAAAAGGATATCCAGAGTCTCCACAAAGATGAGTGCATCATCTGCTAAATCAAGGTCAGAGATCTTGACATTCCCAAACGATGCACCGCAGCTTGATCTCTCCGACAATCTCCCCGGAATCCTGTCCATACAAGTGCTGAAAAGTGTGGGGGCCAGTACACACCCATGTCAAACTCCAACTACAACTGGGAATAAGTCAGAGATGGTATCACCACATCTCACAGCACTCTCAGTACCAGGTTTTAGTTCAGACATCAGAATGATCAGTTTTGGTGGCACCCAACGAAGACCAAGAAACCTCCAGAGGGCATCCAGATTCACTGAATCGAACGCTTTGCAGAGATCAACATAGGCTGCAAGCAGCCCCTGCCGAAACTCCCATCTGCATTTGGTGAGGATCCGAAGAGCAAGGATACGGTCAATCGTTGACGTCTTTGGTGTAAAGCCTGACTGCTGTGGATGCTGGTGCTCAAGCAAATGGTGGCAACCCTGATAAATAATTATTCGAGCAAAGACCTTGCTCGGCACCGAGAGCAGCGTCACATCTCGGTAGTTGTTGCATTCCTGGCGATCACTCTTCCCTTTCCAGAGAGGGACAACAAGGCCCCTCTTCCAATCAGTTGGGATGATGCCTGCGTTCCAAAGAGAGCATAGAACTGCATGCAATGACTCGAGTGCAGCATTTGCTCAATCACTTGATCAGCATTTGCTCATTCAGAATGCTCAAGAATTTCAGAATGCTGAACAAGAAGTTCAGCATGGATGCCACAGATCCCAGGAGCTTCACCCCATATCATCTGGTTTACCGCAGCCTGTGCTTCCACAAACGAAGGTGGATCACAGTTGATTGGAGGGTAAGTGGTAGGGATGGAAACACCCCTGACATCCAACTCAACAGCTAGTGGATCAGCCTGGTACAGCCACTCAAAGTAACCGGCCCAGTGGGCCTTCACTTCAGTCTCCTCTGTCAAGAGCCCACCACCCTCTGCTTGACTGCAGTACACCTAGGAATGGACTTGGAGGAATGCAATGCGTGAATTCCCCTGTCAGTAGGATGAGAATCACTTGATCATAGGTGATGCTCTACCCCCTCACAGATTCCTCGCAAATCAGCCTCCTTGTCCACCCTCAGCGCACATACAATTTTATGCCTCAGTTTCCTGAACAGCTCAGCTCTGCCATTAAGCCTGGCCCTGTGACTCTGGTCAATGGTATCCAGTGTCCCTTGAGAAACAAAATTCTTCTTCACTCTGCAGTGAGTTCCAAGACATCCAATGGCAGCATCAAGGATGGTGGTCTTGAAGGCACTCCACAACTCTTCAGGATTCCCCAAACAACCAGACCCCCCAAATTCCCACTCAGCTTGTTCGCAAACTCCTCAGATACCCTCTCATCCTTAAGCTTGCCAACATCCAGCCTAGGCTGGGATGGTACCATTCTCCTGGATTTAAGCTGCAACTTCAGAGTTGCAACAACAAGCCTGTGGTCAGTATTGAGGAACTGAGCACTCCGGTAGATCCTGCAGTTCTGGATCATCCTTCTGTGACCATCAATGAGCACATGTTCAATCTCCTTTCCCACACCACCAGTGTTGGAATACCAAGTCCAGCGATGAGCCTGTGGGTGCTGAAACCATGAACCAGCCGCACTAAGTCCATGACTTCTTGCAGAGACAAGGAACTTAGTGCTATTCTGGTTCATAGCTCCAGACCCATGGGGACAAACACATGTCTCATAGCCATCGCTATCAGTTCCAGTCAATGCATTGAAATCCCCCAAGACGAGAAGAATATCTTGACTGGGGCCCTGATCAACCACAGACTCGAGCGTGGCATAGAATGCGTCCTTCACAGTGAGACCACTCACCTCAGTTGGAGCATATACAGAGACCAGGGAAACGACACCCAAGGAGTGACATCATCAGTCTCATAATACGCTCATTGACCGGTGTTACCTCAATTATCATTGGAGTCAGCATATTGGGCAGCTCCTTGGGCATGGTAACCATCAGAGCGACCAGACCAATAGTACTCATTGTCCACCCGCCATGATCTCGCCGCAATCCGGTCTCCGAACCTCAGAGAGTGGTGCCTTACTGATGTCGAAACGCTTGAGCTCAGATGATAACAGCGACAGGTGATCATCCTCTTTTTGGGATATGACATTCCAGACACCCACCTGAAGGGACCGCCTCAGGTTAGCCCAAGGAGACCGCCATCTGGTGGACGTCACCTCAGCACCACTCCGCCATACACCACCATAATCTGACCCAGGAAGTTTACCCCATGCTTTTCCTCCAATCATCAAAGAGTGGGGGTCCCGAAGGTTTTGCCCCAATCCCATCATCCGGTGAGCTTCCCCGTGAAGGGCAGCAGCAGAGGAGGTACTCCCACCAAGTGGGTTTTCAGTTTTCTTTGCATTTGAAGGTTTTGTGGAATGAAGTGTTTTACTGAAGCTCGAGTGCAAATCCTGCCACCAAGCTCCTAAAAAAGGTAAACCAACTGCAGGAGGACATCCACAGACACAGTTGGGCACTCGATGTGGATGGCTGTTGGCTCACAAAGAGCTTCTCCACTCTATGACCGGTTTATGTGTTTAATCCTGCTGGGTGTCCATATCCATTCACCCTCCTCACCAGGAAACCTGATGGGGGAGACGATTTAATCGCCGACAAACCGACCATGAAACAAGTTAGTACAAGTTTACATGGTACCTCTAGCGAGTCACAGACCTAATCTGGCCTGACCTGACAATAGTTCAGTGAGTTCAGTGAGTTCAGTGAGCAGTAACCAACCACAGGTTTACATCAAGGATGCATATCCACAACAAGTTGACCGAATTGGCAAATTTTGTACAACGTACAGGCTTGTCGTGGACCTAAACACCCCACCGCATGTTGACCCACCATATAGAACCCTATTCCTATCAAGGACCCAATTCAGTCAGAACTTGATGACATGGTTCGACAGGGAGTTTTACGGTGTATCCAGGAACCAATTGAATTGGTCAGCTCTCTCACGTACGAAACCAAAAAAGATCACAATACCCGTATTTGTTTGGACTCAAAGAATGTTAATCGTTCCCCGATTCATCCGGACCACAAAATACTTTCAACGGAAAAGCTCAATCACAAACTTGCAGGAGCGAAGTACTTCTCGAAAGTTGTTGCCAAGTCAGGTTATTGATCTGTAAGACTGAATAGTGTTTGCCAACGACCTCTTGCCCCAGCGGGTCGGTATTGCTTCCAGCAATTGTTATTTGGACCGAGTGTAAGTCGGGACATTTTCCAGAAAGAGATGAACCGTGTTCTTCAGAATTCCAGTGGTGCAATTGGCACGGCAGATTACATCGCCATCTCCGGCACCACTGAAGAGGAGCATAACCGCAACCTCGACGCACTGATGAAAATAGCACGGTGCGAAGGCCTGGTTTTCCATTCAAACAAATGTCACAGCAAGAACACCGACATCACCTTTTTTTTTTGGTAATTTTTATGGCAGACAATCAAGACGGCCTGACCCACAGAAGGTTCAAGATCTGAGAGCTATTCCAAAACTGGAGAACAAAGCCGAGCCTCAACATTTCATCGGCTTCATGACATATTTGTTGCGCTTCATCGAGGGTTTCAGTGTGAAATCTGCTAATCTCAGAGACCTTCTCACAAAGGATTCCGACTTGCTATGGGAGCCGCACCATCAAGCTGTATTTGATCATCTGAAGAAAGAAGTGTTGGAAACATCTCTTCTTCACTACTATCAGCCAGAGGAGCCTGTCTACCTCCATTGTGATCCGGTCCTTCGGGGTCTCGGGGCAGCATTGCTTCAGGTACATGGAAATCAATTCAGGCCAATGGCATATGCAAGCAAAACCCAAATGGATACAGAACAACGCTACGCTTGCATTGAATGTGAGCTATTGCTATCGTGTTCAGCATCGAACATTTCCCTACCTACCTGTACAGTCACAGCTTTATTGTGCTTACAGATCATAACCCATTGTTGATGATCATTGATAAACCATCGATTGTTGTCCCACCGAGATTGCAATGAATCCTCGTCAGACTTCAAGGGTATAACTTTACAATGGAGTACCGTTCTGTAGCAGACAATGAGCTTGCCGATGGCCTGTCCCGCCCGCCTTCCGAGTCCACTCAGTATGATTACAATTAATTTGGACTTGTGTGTTGATTTTGTCTGCTTCTCCTCTGAAAAGTTTTCGTAGCTAACCAGGAAACTCTTCGTGATTCCGCGCGGAGTCAACTTCGAGACATTATCATCAATGGATGGCTATCATGTGAAGGACCTCCCAGAGGATTTTAGGGCATCCTGGAGTTTTTGGGATGAGTTGTCAAATGAAAATGATGTGATTCTTAAAGACGAGAGAGTCCTTATACCTAAGAGTATGAGACATGATATTGTGCAGAAACTCCACTCAGGCCATTATGGGCACAAGGCAGCCAAACTGCTGGCTTAAGGACATTGTATACTGGTACAACATTAACAAGGACATTGATCGGCTTGCAGGTTGCTGTCCTACCAGCCAGCGACACCGGAAATCTCAGTTGTCTGAACCACTACAGCAACATGACATTCCACTTCGACCATGGAGCAAAGTCGGATGCGACCTGTTCTATTTTGATGCAGCTCAGTGGCTTGTAATCACAGATTATTATTATTCAAAATTTCCCGTTGTTCGCAAACTGCCTGAGTCTGCCCCCAGCTGCACGATGATTGCGACCCTGGGACAGATCTTCTCTGAGTTTGGAATTATTGATACGTCAATAGGTGATGACGGCTCTCATGTTTTCCAGCGCGGAATTTTGTTCTTTCACTGGGAAATATAACTTTGACCACATCACATCATCCCTGACATACCCAAAATCAAATGGATCCGTTGATTGTCAGATCGAGTCAGTGACATCCATCCTCCTCAAATCAAAAAGTGCAGGAAATGATTTTCATCGAGCACCGCTAGCTTGACGTTCCACACCGGTGAGATCCAACTTGGCAAGTCCTGCTCAACTACTAATGGGGAGAAAAGACTCTTATCACACAGGGAGAAAACTACTAATCACTCTTACCAACCAAAATTGCGAACACACATGATGATGACAATCTCGTACATGAGGAGCTGGAGAGGCGTCGCCACTCACAAAAACTCCACCACGATCGTCATGCCTCTACCCAGAAACGAGTTCGCATTCACAACTACAACAACCATTTTTGGGAGCCGGCCACAGTCCTCTCCACCTGTAAAGAGCCACACTCATATTTGCTTGCATCACCAAATGGTCAAACACTCCGACACAACCGAATTCACATTCAGGAGCTCCCAGCATGTATTGTGGTGTCCCATCGGTCTATGAGCCAAAAAAGAGAATTCTGAACCCATCGTGAACAGGAATGGCGAACCATCTGCAGGGTCCATTTTTGAAACTGTGAATCATGCCTGACCAGTATGACATCACTCATACTACCAGCGCAGAGAGTTTGTCAACCTCCTCCAGCAGTCTGCCATTTGTAGCCACATGTGCCTCCTTTGCAGAGCCTGACGACGGTCCATATCAGGTCTGGCCGAGCTGTAAAGTCGCTACGTCATCTTGATCGACAAACATTTTGGTTGTCTGATATTAACGGTTTCAGTTTGTTGTCTGGTGTTGCAATGGCATTACATTAGTTTGCTGTTTTTACTTGATGTTCATTGGACCGGAAGTGCTGGTGTGTGGTTTGGTAAAGAGGGAGAGTTCCAGGGCACGGTGAATTCTGGGGCTTCGCTTTGCCTGGTATGCGATGATTCTGGGACTGCAATAAAACTGATCGTTCTCTTCGAACATTGCCTCCATTAAAAAAAAAAAAACTCGAGTTATCAACTTCTACTCACCACTAAAGGTTGATGACTTCGTCCAGTCTGAGCAGCGTCTCAAAGCTGTTAAGCTCAAGTATGGTTAAATACTGTCGCAAGTTCTAAACTAAGTAAGAAATGGCGTATCACCAGTGGGCCAATTCAGCGTTGTGTCCATGAGTGACTCAGAGTAGTGTCCACTGGGTGACTTGGGTGTCAGAAATGACCAGTGTCCATGAGAATAAGCTGCTCACTAAAATGGGTTCGATGATAGTAGTCCTGCGGCTGAAAGGAGCAAAGACATACTGAAGATAGGGCCGTGTACAAGACACCTGGTACCAAGTTCTACCTGGTGAAGAGAGCAAAGCGCTGCCGAGGAAAGGGCCACGAACAGACATGTGGTACACGAAACTCCGTAAGTCAAGAGAGGAAATGTGTCACTGAAGATAGGGCTGTTAATGCGGTTTAACTCCAGTGAACTTTCATTTAACTCCAGTGAAACTGAAATCCATGAGTCATTTCCATGATGGTGCAAATAACGAGCTGCCAGGCAGGAAAGCGTCCTCACACTCATGTTAAAGCCTTCCTCTCCCCCTTGTCCCAGTAGGGTGGGGGTACGATAGCGTGGTAGTCATGTCGGGCAAAATGATTGGTGGGAAACCAGATAAAAACTACGCCTACACCGCTGCCATTGGTTGGACAAGTAAATTTAACAAAGTTCATGCTGGAAAAGTACAAACAAGTTGGCACCAATGGAAAGTACACTAAACCTTTATCGTTACCATCAGAACTTTACAGGCGTGTTCCGTTAGCTAGTGGCTTGCTTACCGCTCAACAAGCACCTTTGTTGATCGCTTGCCAAGCATACTTGCAAAGTGGTTAATATGGAACAGCTGGCTTGGCAAGTGATAGCAAGCTGCTTGCTAATGGAACACACCCCAGAATATTGATGTCTTCAGGTGTGCCTGCAGTGAAAATCCAAAGGGTAACCAAAAACAAATTTGCTTTGTCCGAATAGGACAATGGGGGTGAATACAGTTGGCCTGCCGTATTCACATTCCAGAAGTCCTATTTTCCGCAGGAAGTGCGAGCTACACACGCTATAACATCAAACAGGGGAATGCAACTCCAGTACCTGCACACAATGGCCTTGTCCAAATATATCGTGAGATATTTATCATCCACAATTTGTTGGCTTTACAAATGGGCTAACACTCCACCAAAAGGATGGTGTGCTGCGACAATGCAGCCCCGCCTTGCTGACACTGCATCAGCATGGGAGATTTCTAGTTAAGATCAGTCCTACCGAGGATTGATTGAGCTGGAAAGAAGTTTATAAAACCAGGAATGTTGGCTGCCGGTGAAACAGACTTTGGCATGACATACAGTGAATTTATGAAAATGAATGTGCTGTGTTTGTGCAAGAGGTGACGCCATATAACAGGAAAACTAATGAAGGCTGATGGCTTGGACAGGCGGTATTGCCACATTAATTTTCATGTGTTTAAGGGATACAAGGGATGCGTGCGAGGCAAGGTTCCCAGCTTTAGTCGCGTAGCTGGCAACGGAATTTCAGAGAAGAGGTAATGCTTGTGCTATAAAAGGTTTAAGCTACATTTCAAATGATGTAATCATCAGGGCAAAAAAAAAAAAAAAACAGAAAGAAGAGGAAACAGAGTTTCCTGAAAGTGATATTGGAGATGCAAAAAATGTTGGCTTTCCAGTTGAGGTCATGACAAAAGGACGTCTAAAGGAGATGCGCCATCGGGATTGGTGAAAATGGATAACCGTCTTT
>NC_140973.1:19855621-19868121 GCF_056783735.1 Eptatretus burgeri
GGCACCGATGCTGGACTCGTGTAGAGCGCGCACCGAGCAGCGTGTTCAAAAGCATCGCGGACTTACCGCAGAAAAACGGATCAAAAACGACTCACGCCCACTTTTGTTCCGTCCAATCGGTGAACGAGGGGCGGTTTGGCCCCGCCTCCAGGGTGTTGGAGGGCGGTCGCTATATGCAAATTCATGGATCAAAAAGCATTCACGCCCACTTTTCCTCGGGCCAATGGGGAGCCAGCAAGAGAGGTGAAAGGTCGGAGGCAGAGGGTCAAAGATGAAGGAGCGAGGCCACGGGGGATATAAGGGGCCGCGTTCGTCAGTCGAGGCAGTTCAGTTCGCAGGAGGAAGAGTGCAGTTGGGAGTTCGCGGAGTCGGAGTGAAGAGGACGGAGCTGTGGAGAGGCGGCAGCGGCGAAGGCGGTTGAGGGGGTGCTCGCGTCGGATTCGAGGAACTGCGGAGGAAAAGGCCGGCGGCGCGACCGAGGTCGTGGTGGAGACGCTCGTCGCGGGACCCAAGATTTTTGTGAAATCCTCCTTTCCCCGAGCATCAGCAACCCCCTCCTGTTTCCCCCCGCGCTGAGATAGTGCGACAAAAGGGGGCCCCCTTCCCACCCCCTACCAGACACTGTCCGCGAGGCCCGCGGAGTTGAGGCACCACCGCCGCTCCGCGTCTCATCATCAGACGGGTAGGCCCGACACGGTCTCGGCCCCAGGCCCGCCTACCCCCTCGTCCTGGAGGGTGGTTCTCTTTTCTTTTGCTTTGGGAATGTGTGTTGTCGGCGCCGTCTGTGAAGTAAAATTGTATAAGTGTTGCCGTGTGCTCGCGTAGTCGGTATTAGATCTGCATTGTCGCATTTGCTTTTTGTCTTCTTCTTTTCCATGTGCTTTTGGTGGAATTGTACATGTGTGCTTTCCGTTCACCGCGAAATAAATGTGCTTATTATTGAACTGTTTTCCCGCTTCGCTTCGTCATTTCTTTCATTGAATCCTCATCTTGCTTCACGTAAAGGGTTGGTCGTGGGTTAAGACGCCCGATAATTAATCGAACCGTCGAGGTCGACGAATAACACCGCTCGGTAATCCCGATAGTACGGAACGGGTCGCTTAAGTGGCCCGTGTCCGAAGTCGACCTGCGGCGAGGTGCGATCGCCCGGTCTACCCTCCGTGTGGGTACTTAGGTAGGTCGAATTTGGCGAGCAACCCTATCCCACGCGGGGGCCGATTGGCTCGATCGCGGTGAGACCGAAAGGTCCACCTGTGACTGGTTCCAGGCGTTAGTCCGAGAGGGTCACGACTGGATTGTCCGTCCGGTGGGCGACGTGCCGCGATTCGAGTTACGTGGCCGTTCGCACGCCGGCGGGCGCGAATCCGCAACACTGGTGTCAGGTCGTGCGATACAAACCCATCGCCCTCCTCACGGCACTGGTAACGGAGAACGGGAAAACGGGCTCTCCTGTCTCCGGCTAAATTCACGGGAATCGGTCCAGGGGTGAGAGAAGCGACCCCCGATTCCCTCCAAATTACGAGCGAGCTAAATTAACCCTTCACGAGAAGCAAGATGGCGTCTCAAGGCGAGCGGGAGCCGGGGGTATTAGAAATGTATATGTGTAGTAATGTAGAATCCATGGTCCAGGATGAAATCCCCGTGCAGGAAATGTTGGTTGTACAGGAAAACGAACTCGCCCAACTGAACCCAGAGCCCGAAATGGGTGCGGCAGCGGCCGCGGTGTATGACACCTCCCCCCCCTCTCCACCAAAACCCTTCCCCAACCCTTGCCGAAACGGCTCAGCTGAGTGCATCCGACATGGCCCAGCTATGCGCCATGCTGGCGGCAATGACAGCAAGGATGGATGCAAATACAAATGAAATGAAAAACGAAATGAAAGGCATGAACGAAAAGATGGATACAAATACAAATGAAATGAAAAACGAAATGAAAAACGAAATGAAAGGCATGAACGAAAAGATGGATACAAATACAAATGAAATGAAAAACGAAATGAACAAGCAAATAAACGGAATGGAAGCAAACATGAAGGAAGAAATGAAAGAGCTAAGGGGTGAGACGCAGAACATGGGCCGATGCCTGCAGGCGGGCATGAAGGCCGTGACCAGGGAGATGGGAATGGCGACTCCACGTGTGGGAGCAAACGAGCTGGAAGGGGGTGCAGCGGCTGACAGGCCCGCGGTGGAGGCGGGTAAAAAAATAATTCGGGGGACGTGTTGGGCGAGGGTCGTGCCGATGACCGAAAGGGAAAAATTAAATGGGGAGACCAAAACGTGTGAGACGAGACACGAGGTGACGACAACAGAAACTTATAAATGTATAGAGACACGGGAGACAAAAAAAATGGAGGAGGGACTGCACGGTGAGGACGGGGTAAGTGACGCACACACACACACACGGAGGTAGTGGAGGACAATGGGGGTGAGCTCGCGGAGCGTGTAGGGACCCAGTGCGAGCACCTGGATGGCCTCCTCCAGGAACGAGGGGAGGGAGTATGCCCCCTTGAGGCGAGTCACGACCAGGTGGGTTCGGTCGTGCTTTGCGAGGTCGAGGGGAGGAGTGCTGCGAACGGGTGCTCGGAGAGCTTGGGGGGTATAGAGGCCCCGGAGACCCTTGTGGGGACACGAATCCCCAGTGTGGTTGTCCCTGTGTGTGTGGTGCAAGGTGTGAGTGCGTCCCCGTGTGTGGAAGCGACCCCGTGTGTGAGTGGTGTGGTGGCGAGTGTGCCGGAGTGTGTGCTTCCCAGCACGCCGTGTGTGGATGAGGAACCGCGGGTGAGTTCCCCCGCGTGTGTGAGTGAGGCACGGTGTGTGGATGAGGCACCGTGTGTGGATGAGGTACCGCGGTTGAGTGCCCCCGCGTGTGTGAGTGAGGAACGGTGTGTGGATGAGGCACCGTGTGTGGAAGAGGCCGTGTGTGTGGATGAGGCACCGCGGTTGAGTTCCCCCGCGTGTGTGAGTGAGGCACGGTGTGTGGATGAGGCACCGTGTGTGGAAGAGGCCGTGTGTGTGGATGAGGCACCGCGGTTGAGTTCCCCCGCGTGTGTGAGTGAGGCACGGTGTGTGGATGAGGAACCGTGTGTGGAAGAGGCCGTGTGTGTGGATGAGGCACCGCGGTTGAGTTCCCCCGCGTGTGTGAGTGAGGCACGGTGTGTGAATGGAGCACCACGTGTGAGTGGTATGGTTTGTGCAAGGGAGACCGTGTGTGTGAGAGAGCGGTATGTGAGGGAGATGTCGGTTGGCATGCGGGAGCACGCAGCCGCGTCTCCCGGTGTGAATGTGATGGAGTGGAGTGTGTGCGTCGTAACACGCAGGTGTGCGTGGGTCGAATGGCGACGACGGCGACAGAGGAACGAAAGCCGAGTAGCGGCTGTAGTTGTTTCGGGGACCGTGCCGGGTTCACCCAGCAGTGAGCACGAGGTCCGTGCTGTGCAACGCACGAGACCACCACGTGCTCGCTTGCGAGAGTGAAGTCCCGGTCCGGAAACGCACGCGGTGGATTTGCCGATCCCGCGGACGGACAAAGTTTAGGCAGGATTACGGATTTGGACCGGACGGGTTCTCCACGCGATCGTGTGTGTTAAGCTCCAACGGGCAAAGCACATGTGTTCGCGTGGGGAACCCCTCGAGACGTGGGGCTTGTGTTTTTTTTATGCGCACGGTGACGTCATGGCTGCACGTGGGGTTGGAATCCGGCAGGAGGGGTATCCCTGCCGGATGGTACCGTCCAAGGAGGGACGAGGTACACGTGCAGCTGCATGACGTCACGGGCAGGTGCAAAGTGCGCGAGCTCTGAGTTGCCGCGCTGGTGCTGCGCAGGTAAAGAAGAAAAAAAAAAAAAAGCAAGCCTCACTTTCGGGTGCACAGGATTCCTGGGCAAGGGGTGGAAGACCCCCTTACCTAGGGCACAGGATGGAAACTAGTTAGGGGGAAGGGTTAGCTTAGTTAGACCGACTTCATGGGGCAGGGGTAAGTCCTCATGGAGTCCGTGGAATGGATTAGGTAGAGGGATTTAGTGAGCTTTAGGTTGGGAAATAAAATGATTTATTTGGAGACAGTGACAGACTTGTGGATGTGTAGAGGGGACGTAGTTTAGTTACGTAGGTTAAATGGAACGTGCTGTAGTTTAAGGGACGACGTGGGAGCACGAGTTAGTTAGGGGATGTAGTTAGAAGGATGGCAGAGTTCAGTGGTGTGTGTGTTGAAGAGTTGGTGAGTGAAGTGGAAGCATGTGCTTGGTGAGTGAGTGAGGCCAGCGGGTCTGTGTGAGTGGAGCGAATGGGGACTGCATGGTGCGATGAGTGATTGGGGGGAGGAGTGACTCCCGCCCAAGGGACCCCGGGGTCAGTATAAAGTGAGTTAGGGGGTTAGTCAAATTGAAAAATGGAGGTTGTTTTGTTGTTGGTGGGAGTGTAGGCTCGAAACCCGTTTGGAGGGGTGCAGGAGCCCTTTTGACGGGCTGGGAGCGTGGCTGCGAAAAGTGAGTATCGCTGAGTGGGTACCCCGGGCACCAGGCTAGTCGGCCGTGGTAGGCCAAGGGCCCATGGGGGGCCGGGATAGCATAGTGGGCACGGGTGCGCCTGCTTGGTGCGGGGGCCCGGGGCGCCATTAGCCGCGTGGGCAGTGTTGTGGGCACGGGTGACCCTCGGAAAGGGGCCTGGGAAGCCAGCCTGCCACGTGTGCGTTTCAGGGGGGGTGCCATGGGGGGCACTCCCCGGTGTTAGGGAGCTGGTAGGCTCGGAGGCAGTGTAGTGCCCGGCGGTGCCATAGCGGGAGAATTGGCAGAGGGTCGTGCCTGCCAAAGGGAGCCACGTGTCCCAGCCATGAGACCGTGTGAGGGCACGGAGAGAAAATTGGGGGGGCGAGGCCCGAAATTGTAAGGACACCAACACAGGCGACGGGAATCTGGGTTGTTAGAACCAATAGTTTAAGCGCGAGGCGCTTGTTGAAAGCCCCGGGGTAGTTTAACAGTTAAATGGTTAGAGTAGATTAGGAAGTGTACCCCTCCGCACCATCCATCCCCTCGCTCTCGTTGTGGGCCGCTGAACCCACTTGGGTTATAGATCGCTGAACTCTGGGGAGGCCATCCTGAGGCTTCGTTGGGCCTCGACACAGGACGCTAGCTCTCCCTTATTCCCCTCCGGGAAGGGAACGTAGGGGTTGGGAGTAGGCTAGGTGACAGGATAGGTTAGCCGAACAAGGACGATAAAGGGGGTTAGGGGACGATTTATAGTGGGGAAGTAAAAAAATAAAAATAAATAAATAAAAAAATAAGTTGGGGCTAAATTGGGGTTTGACAAATTAAGGGAGTGGGTATGGACAGTGACAGGCAAAGGCGATAGGTTGGGAGGGAGACCGTAGGGTAGGTCCGAGCCCGCCTTCCGAGTGGCCAGCACCACCGCACTCCCTCCACCAACCTCCACTGAACGGCAAAGGCTGGCCAACTTCATCTGCCGGCTGGCTGTTTTTCT
This sequence comes from Eptatretus burgeri, assembly GCF_056783735.1. Classification (NCBI taxonomy): domain Eukaryota; kingdom Metazoa; phylum Chordata; class Myxini; order Myxiniformes; family Myxinidae; genus Eptatretus; species Eptatretus burgeri. The sequence continues at coordinate 19,861,096 of NC_140973.1, forward strand.
TCAAGGCCTGTGCCGGCCCACTTCATCGGCAGCTGTTGTGTTGCTGCAAGGCCTGTGCCGGCCAGTTCATCTGCCGGCTGTGTTTGCCTGCAACGGCCTTCTTCTGCGGGCTGTGTTTGCCTGCTGCCTTTGCCATGCCCACTGCCCACCAGCCCCGTTCAATTTTTGCTTTGCCCCCCCCCCCCTGTTCATTGCCATGTGCGCCAGGATCCGCAAGGCAACAGTTTGCAAGCTGCGAGAACTGCCCTGTTGGCAGCTACAACACGGGCCTGCAGTGGCGGCCCGTGCACCGTGTTTGCGTCCACCCATTCACCAATCCATTTGTAGTGTTCATTGCGTGTGTCACTTGAGCTGGCACGGAGACTGCATTTGTGCAGCCCATGCACCGTTATGGTTCACTGCGTTCAGTTCAAACCATTCATCCATCCATTCGTTGTCTTCATTGCGTGTGCCACTTGAGCTGGCACGGAGACTGCATTTCTGCAGCCCATGCACCGTTGTGGTTCACTGCGTTCAGTTCAAACCATTCATCTATCCATTCGTTGTGTTCATTGCGTGTGCCACTTGAGCTGGCACAGAGACTACGTTTGTGCAGCCCATGCACCGTTGTGGTTCACTGCGTTCAGTTCAAAAGGGAAGGCCTTGGACTGCGTGTGAGCAGCCAGCCACGTTCCCTGTCACCTGCATTGTTTTGAGCCAGAGACTGCATGCGAGCAGCCTGGCTCCCTGCTCACTGCTTTTCTTTTGCAGAGCTCATTGATCCTGGGCCATGGTTTAGTGTAAAATTTGTAAGTTAAGGTTAAGATGTACTGTAAATATGAGTGCGCCCCCGGCATGTTTGTCTTAGCGCCGGCAATTTTATTTAAGTCGTCCGTGTGAGTGAGTTTGTTTAGGTAGTTACTCAGCCCTTAGGTTATTTATTTTGGGGACACGAATACCATGAATGTCGCACTCAGGGATCCGTAGGTAAAATGTACTAGGGGAAAACTACACATGCTGGCACACGAAAATTTGACGACTCGGGACGAGTCTGTAAAAAGGGGAGGGGGTAGTGTTGTGGTTGACCAAATTCGCAAACCACCATTCAGGTCCATTAGGTGAGATATCTCGATAAGTATATGTGTAGTTAGGCCCAAACCCGTTGTCTAGAGGGAATAAATGTCATTCATGAGGGCTGCGACTCTTCAGGATAGCCGTTTTTCTTTTACTATCTTTATTTTGGACCAACCGCCATTATTACCACCACCAACCACGTCTCAACAGCCATCACAACAACAATCACCAACCACAACGCCGCTTCACCACAACCGCCACGACCTTTACCGTCACAACTCGCCACCATCGCATCACCGTCATCTCGCACCACTCGTGGGCACCGATGCTGGACTCGTGTAGAGCGCGCACCGAGCAGCGTGTTCAAAAGCATCGCGGACTTACCGCAGAAAAACGGATCAAAAACGACTCACGCCCACTTTTGTTCCGTCCAATCGGTGAACGAGGGGCGGTTTGGCCCCGCCTCCAGGGCGTTGGAGGGCGGTCGCTATATGCAAATTCATGGATCAAAAAGCATTCACGCCCACTTTTCCTCGGGCCAATGGGGAGCCAGCAAGAGAGGTGAAAGGTCGGAGGCAGAGGGTCAAAGATGAAGGAGCGAGGCCACGGGGGATATAAGGGGCCGCGTTCGTCAGTCGAGGCAGTTCAGTTCGCAGGAGGAAGAGTGCAGTTGGGAGTTCGCGGAGTCGGAGTGAAGAGGACGGAGCTGTGGAGAGGCGGCGGCGGCGAAGGCGGTTGAGGGGGTGCTCGCGTCGGATTCGAGGAACTGCGGAGGAAAAGGCCGGCGGCGCGACCGAGGTCGTGGTGGAGACGCTCGTCGCGGGACCCAAGATTTTTGTGAAATCCTCCTTTCCCCGAGCATCAGCAACCCCCTCCTGTTTCCCCCCGCGCTGAGATAGTGCGACAAAAGGGGGCCCCCTTCCCACCCCCTACCAGACACTGTCCGTGAGGCCCGCGGAGTTGAGGCACCACCGCCGCTCCGCGTCTCATCATCAGACGGGTAGGCCCGACACGGTCTCGGCCCCAGGCCCGCCTACCCCCTCGTCCTGGAGGGTGGTTCTCTTTTCTTTTGCTTTGGGAATGTGTGTTGTCGGCGCCGTCTGTGAAGTAAAATTGTATAAGTGTTGCCGTGTGCTCGCGTAGTCGGTATTAGATCTGCATTGTCGCATTTGCTTTTTGTCTTCTTCTTTTCCATGTGCTTTTGGTGGAATTGTACATGTGTGCTTTCCGTTCATCGCGAAATAAATGTGCTTATTATTGAACTGTTTTCCCGCTTCGCTTCGTCATTTCTTTCATTGAATCCTCATCTTGCTTCACGTAAAGGGTTGGTCGTGGGTTAAGACGCCCGATAATTAATCGAACCGTCGAGGTCGACGAATAACACCGCTCGGTTATCCCGATAGTACGGAACGGGTCGCTTAAGTGGCCCGTGTCCGAAGTCGACCTGCGGCGAGGTGCGATCGCCCGGTCTACCCTCCGTGTGGGTACTTAGGTAGGTCGAATTTGGCGAGCAACCCTATCCCACGCGGGGGCCGATTGGCTCGATCGCGGTGAGACCGAAAGGTCCACCCGTGACTGGTTCCCGGCGTTAGTCCGAGAGGGTCACGACTGGATTGTCCGTCCGGTGGGCGACGTGCCGCGATTCGAGTTACGTGGCCGTTCGCACGCCGGCGGGCGCGAATCCGCAACAATATATATATATATATATATATATATATATATATATATATATATATATATATATATATATATATATATATATATATATATATATATACATACATATATACTAGTAAAGGTGCCCGTCTTCGACGGGCATCACTGGCAACATATGGTAAAAGACAGATAGCATGAATGTATTTTAAACAATATATTATATCATTTTTATCCATTGATTATCATTCAGGTTTTCCCCTTCGACTGTCCCGCAGTAGCTCCACTTCAATGACATTACCACGTAGTTTAGTGACTACACAACGTGTACCATTCGTGAGTCCGGAGGATCCATAGAGCGCATTAAAATTACAGGGCACCCTACTTTAAAGTGATCCAAAAGGCCGGATCAGTTTCGTCTACATATTCATATCTTGTAGATTTTAGCTGGCCGGATCAGTTTTGTCTCCATATTCATATGTTGCAACCTTCATGGACCTGACCTGACCTTCATGGACCAAGCTGGTGTTGGCGCAGTGGTTAGGGCAGCGGCTTGGGATCCAAAAGGTCCTGAGTTCAAGCCCCGTCAGGTCAGGTCAGGTATGGGAGCATGTGCCAGAACAGCGCGTCGCTGCGTCCACTTTCCGCCGGTACTCCAGGGGCCTCCGTCTGGCCATCCCCCAGGCAGATGCCAGGCCCATCCCCATCTCCTTGAGATGATGGTCAACCTGCTGCAACCATGAGGCACGTGGTCGGCCCACTGGCCTCCTCCACTCATGAGACTCCCTCGCTGAGAGAATCTGGTGAGCAGGATCAGCGTCAGGAAAACGAGCCACATGTCCATACAGCCGCAGCTGACGCTCACGGACTATGCAGGTAACAAATCTCATCTGAGTCTCTCTCAGCAACCGCTCGTTGGACACAAAATCCGACCAGCGATAGCCAAGGATTCTCCGAAGAGACCTGGTACCAAAGGAATTAAGTCTCTGTCTCAGATCCTTGGTCAAAGTCCAAGTCTCGCACCCATAGAGCAAGACTGGAAGTACCAAGGACCTGAAGACTCGGACTTTCGTCCTCCCGCACAGGTACCGGCAGCGCCACACCCCATGATCCAGTGAATCCATGACTCCCCAGGCCCGACCCAGACGCCTATTGACCTCCGGCTCACAACCTGCGGAGACATGAATATCACTGCCAAGGTAAGTGAATCTATCCACGACCTCAACATCCTCACCACAAACAGACACAGACAGGACAGCAGCATCCAAGATGTCACCGAAAGCCTGGATCTTTGTTTTGACCCAAGAAATCCTGCATCCCAACGGCTCCGACTCCTCATTCAGCACCTCGAGGGCCCCAAGAGGATGTCTAAAGTCTCCGCAAAGATGACTGCATCATCTGCAAAATCAAGGTCCGAGATCTTGACATTGCCAAACGATGCACCGCAACTTGATCTCTCCGACATCCTCCCAAAAATCCAGTCCATACAAGTGCTGAAAGTGTGGGGGCAAGTACACATCCCTGACGAACTCCAGTAACAACTGGAAATAAGTCAGGAGGCGGTACCACCACACTTCACAGCACCTCAGTACCAGAGTAGAGTTCAGACATCAGATCGATCAGTTTCGTGGCACCCCACGAAGACCAAGAATCCTCCAGAGGACATCCCGATTCACTGAATCAAACGCTTACAGAGATCAACATAGGCTGCAAGCAGCCCCCTGCCGAAACTCTCGTCTGCGCGTTCAGTGAGGACACGAAGAGCAAGGATACGGTCAATCGTTGACCTCTTTGGTGTAAAGCCTGACTGCTCTGGACGCTGGTGCTCAAGCAGATGGTGGCGAACCCTATCAAGAATTATCCGAGCAAAGACCTTGGGCCCGGCACTGAGAGCAGCGCCACCCCCTCGGTAGTTGTTGCAGTCTTGGCGATCACCCTTCCTTTCCAGAGAGGGACAACAAGGCCCCTCTTCCAGTCAGTGGGGATGATGCCTGTGTTCCAGGCAGAGCACAAAACTGCATGCAACGACGCGAGTGCAGCATTTCCACCAGCCTTGAGAAGTTCAGCATGGATGCCACAGATCCCTGGAGCTTTGCCCCGTTTCAACTGGTTCACCGCAGCCCGTGTTTCCACAAGCGATGGTGGACCACAGTTGATTCGAGGGTCAGCAACAGGGATTGTAACACCCTTGACGTCCAACTCGACAGCTGGGGGATCAGCCTGGTACAACTGCTCAAAGTAACCGGCCCAGCGGGCCTTCACTTCAGACTCCTCTGTCAAGAGCCTACCACTCTCTGCTCGAACTGCAGTGCTCCGAGGGATGGGCTTGGATGAACGTAATGCGCGACCCCTGTAAGCGGGACGAGAATCACCTGTCCACAGGTGATGCTCTACCCCTCACAGATTCCTCGCACATAGGCCTCCTTGTCCACCCTCAGTGCACGTACAGTTTTACGCCTCAGCTCCCTGAACAGCTCAGCTCTGCCATTCAGCCTGGCCCTGCGACTCTGGTCAATGGTATCCAGTGTCCCTTGAGAGACAAAATTCTTCTTTGCCCTGCGGTGAACTCCAAGGCATCCACCGGCAACATCAAGGACGGTGGTCTTGAAGGTGCTCCACAACTCTTCAGGACCCCCCAAAGCACCCAGACCCCCCAAGTGTCCACTCAGCCTGTTCGCAAACTCTCAGCTCTCATCCCTGAGCTTGGCAACATCCAGCCTAGGCTGGGATGGTACCATTCTCCAGGATTTAAGGTGCAGCTTTAGAGTTGCTACAACAAGCCTGTGGTCAGTATTGAGGAACTGAGCACTCCGGTAGACCCTGCAGTTCTGGATCATCCTCCAACGACCGTCAATGAGGACATGGTCAATCTCCTTTGCCACACCGCCAGCGTTGGAATACCAAGTCCAGCGATGAGCTTGCGGGCGCTGGAAACCATGAACCAGCCACTCCTAAGTCCATGACTTCTTGCAAAGTCAAGGAACTTAGTGCTATTCTGGTTCATAGTTCCTGACCCATGGGGACCAACACACACCTCATAACCATCCCTATCAGTTCCAGTCGATGCATTGAAATCCCCCAAGACTAGAAGTGTATCTCGTCTGGGGCACTGATCAACCACAGACTCGAGTGTGGCGTAGAATGCATCCTTCACGGTAAGATCACTCGCCTCAGTCGGAGCATAAATAGAGACCAGGGAAATGACACCTAAGGAGTGACGAATCCTTAATCTCATAATACGCTCGTTGACCGGTGTTACCTCAATTATCATTGGGGTCAGCTTATTGGACACAGCTACAGCAACTCCTTGGGTATGGTAACCATCAGAGCGACCAGACCAATAGTAGGTGTAACCACCTACCATTATCTCGCCGCAATCCGGTCTCCGAACCTCAGAGACAGCTGCAATCCCGATGTCCAAACGCTTGAGCTCAGATGATAACAGAGACAGGTGATCATCCTCTCTTAGGGATAGGACATTCCAGGCACCCACCGAAGGGACCGCCTCAGGTTAACCCAAGGAGACCGCCGTCTGGTGGACGACACCTCAGCACCACTGGACACACTCTCCCGCAATCTGACCCAGGGATGTTACCCCGTGGTTTCCTCCTATCAAAGATTGGGGGTCCCGAAGGCTTTGCCCCTAATCCCATCATCCGGTGAGCTGCCCTGCGAAGGGGAAGCTGCACAGGAGGTACTCTACGGAGTGGGTTTTCAGATTTTTTTGCGTTTTGCGGAATGAAGCGTTTTACGGTGGCTGGAGTGCAAATCCTGCCACCAACCTCCTAATAAGAAGTATCCCAACTGCAGGAGGACGTCCGCAGACACAGTTGGGCACTAGATATGGATGGCCGTTGGCTCACAAGGAGCTCCTCCGCCCTTTGACAGGTTTTGTTTTTAATCCTGCTGGGTGTCCATATCCAAACACCCTCCTCACCAGAAAACTTGGTGGGGGAGACGGTTTAGTCGCCGACAACCCGACCATGGAACAGGTTAGTACAGGTTTACATGGTACCTGTAGCAGGTCACAGATCGAACCTGACCTGACAAAAGGTCAGGTCAGGTATGTTGTAGAATTTAGCTTATTCTGAAACTGTTAACAGCATGTCGATCGGATGGTTCTGTGATTTTCTACGGTAGTAAACAGAAGTACGACTTAAGCCTGTACGCCACTATGCGGAGACCCGAGGACCTAATATTTCACAACAAACTAAAAACTCACAAAATTTGAAGATATCTTAAATAAACAATTTATTATAATAACAATCAAATATCATTTTTATCCATCGATAATATGAATTGTTCTGTACAGCTATAGTT
>NC_140973.1:19873121-19884344 GCF_056783735.1 Eptatretus burgeri
AAGAAATGACGAAGCGAAGCCGGAAAACAGTTCAATAATAAGCACATTTATTTCGCGATGAACGGAAAGCACACATATACAATTCCACCAAAGCACATAGAAAAGAAGAAGACAAAAAGCAAATGCGACAATGCAGATCTATCCGACTACCGGCACACGGCAACACTTATACAATTTTACTTCACAGACGGCGCCGACAACACATATTCCCAAAGCAAAAGAAAAGAGAACAACCCTCCAGGATGAGGGGGTAGGCGGGCCTACCCGTCTGATGATGAGACGCGGAGCGGCGGTGGTGCCTCAACTCCGCGGGCCTCGCGGACAGTGTCTGGCAGGGGGTGGGAAGGGGGCCCCCTTTTGTCGCACTATCTCAGCGCGGGAGGAAACAGGAGGGGATTGCTGATGCTCGGGGAAAGGAGGATTTCACAAAATCGCGGGTCCCGCGACAAGCGTCTCCACCACGACCTCGGTCGCGCCGTCGGCCTTTCTCTCCGCAGTTCCCCGAATCCGACGCGAGCACCCCCTCGTCCGCCTTCGCCGCCGCCGCCTCTCCACAGCTCCATCCTCTTCACTCCGACTCCGCGAACTCCCAACTGCACTGACTGCTCACTGCGAACTGCTCTCTTCTCCACTTCCAACTCAACTCTTCCTCCTGCGAACTGAACTGCCTCGACTGACGAACACGGCCCCTTATATCCCCCGTGGCCTCGCTCCTTCATCTTTGACCCTCTGCCTCCGACCTTTCACCTCTCTTGCTGGCTCCCCATTGGCCCGAGGAAAAGTGGGCGTGAATGCTTTTTGATCCATGAATTTGCATATAGCGACCGCCCTCCAACGCCCTGGAGGCGGGGCCAAATCGCCCCTCGCTCACCGATTGGATGGAACAAAAGTGGGCGTGAGTCGTTTTTGATCCGTTTTTCTTCGGAAAGTCCGCGATGCTTTTGAACACGCTGCTCGGTGCGCGCTCTACACGAGTCCAGCATCGGTGCCCACGAGTGGCGCGAGATGACGGGGATGCGATGGTGGCGAGTTGTGACGGTAAAGGTCGTGGCGGTTGTGGTGAAGCGGCGTTGTGGTTGGTGGTTGTTGTTGTGATGGCCGCGTTGTGGTTGGTGGTTGTTGTGTGATGGCTGTTGAGATGTGGTTGGTGGTGGTAATACTGGCGGTTGGTCCAAAATAAAGATAGTAAAAGAAAAACGGCTATCCTCAAGTCGCAGCCCTCATGAATGACATTTATTCCCTCTGGACAACGGGTTTGGGCCTAACTACACATATACTTACCGAGATATCTCACCTAAGGGACCTGAATGGTGGTTTGCGAATTTGGTCAACCACAACACTACCCCCTCCCCTTTTTACAGACTCGTCCCGAGTCGTCAAATTTTCGTGTGCCAGCATGTGTAGTTTTCCCCTAGTACATTTTACCTACGGATCCCTGAGTGCGACATTCATGGTATTCGTGTCCCCAAAATAAATAACCTAAGGGCTGAGTAACTACCTAAACAAACTCACTCACACGGACGACTTAAATAAAATTGCCGGCGCTAAGACAAACATGCCGGGGGCGCACTCATATTTACAGTACATCTTAACCTTAACTTACAAATTTTACACTAAACCATGGCCCAGGATCAATGAGCTCTGCAAAAAGAAAGCAGTTAACAGGGAGCCAGGCTGCTCGCATGCAGTCTCTGGCTCAAAACAATGCAGGTGATAGGGAACGTGGCTGGCTGCTCACACGCAGTCCAAGGCCTTCCCTTTTGAACTGAACGCAGTGAACCACAACGGTGCATGGGCTGCACAAATGCAGTCTCCGTGCCAGCTCAAGTGGCACACGCAATGAACACAACGAATGGATGGATGAATGGATGGACGCAAACACGGTGCACGGGCCGCCACTGCAGGCCCGTGTTGTAGCTGCCAACAGGGCAGTTCTTGCAGCTTGCAAACTGTTGCTTTCTGATCCTGGCGCACATGGAAATGAACAGGGGGGGGGCAGAGCAAAATTGAACGGGGCTGGTGAACATGGGCAGTGGGCATGGCATGGCAAAGGTAGCAGGCAGACACAGCCCGCAGAAGAAGGCCACTGCAGGCAAACCAGCCGGCAGATGAACTGGCCGGCACAGGCCTTGAAGTACCACAGCTGCAGATGATCCGGCCGGCACAGGCCTTGCAGCAACACAACAGCTGCCGATGAAGTGGGCTGGCCTTTGCCGTTCAGTGGAGGTTGGTGGAGGGAGTGCGGTGGTGCTGGCCACTCGGAAGGCGGGCTCGGACCTACCGTACGGTCTCCCTCCCAACCTATCGCCTTTGCCTGTCACTGTACATACCCACTCCCTTAATTTGTCAAACCCCAATTTAGCCCCAACTTATTTTTTTGTTGTTTTTATTTTTACTTCCCCACTATAAATCGTCCCCTAACCCCCTTTATCGTCTTTGTTCGGCTAACCTATCCTGTCACCTAGCCTACTCCCAGCCCCTACGTTCCCTTCCCGGAGGGGAACAAGGGAGAGCTAACGTCCTGTGTCGAGGCCCAACGAAGCCTCAGGATGGCCTCCCCAGAGTTCGGCGATCTAACCCAAAGTGGGTCCAGCGGCCCACAACGAGAGCGAGGGGATGGATGGTGCGGAGGGGTACATCTCCTAATCTACCCTAACCATTTAACTGTTAAACTACCCCGGGGCTTTCAACAAGCGCCTCTCGCTTAAACTATTGGTTCTAACAACCCAGATTCCCGTCGCCTGTGTTGGTGTCCTTACAATTTCGGGCCTCGCCCCCCAAATTTTCTTCCCGTGCCCTCACACGGTCTCATGGCTGGGACACGTGGCTCCCTTTGGCAGGCACGACCCTCTGCCGATTCTCCCGCTATGGCACCCCCGGGCACTACACTGCCTCCGAGCCTACCAGCTCCCTAACACCGGGGAGTGCCCCCCATAGCACCTCCCCTGAAACGCACACATGGCAGGCTGGCTTCCCGGGCCCCTTTCCGAGGGTCACCCGTGCCCACAACTCTGCCCACGCGGCTAATGGCGCCCCGGGCCCCCGCACCAAGCAGGCGCACCCGTGCCCACTACGCTATCCCGGCCCCCCATGGGCCCTTGGCCTACCACGGCCGACTCGCCTGGTGCCCGGGGTACCCACTCAGCGATACTCACCTTTCGCAGCCACGCTCCCAAGCCCGTCAACAGGGCTCCTGCACCCCTCCAAATGGGTTTGGAGCCTACTTTCCCACGAACAACAAAACAACCTCCATTCTTCAATTTAACTAACCCCCAAACTCACTCTATACTGACCCCGGGGGTCCCTTGGGCGGGAGTCACTCCTCCCCCCAATCACTCATCGCACCATGCATTCCCCATTCGCTCCACTCACACAGACCTGCTGGCCTCACTCACTCATGTACTCACCTCACAACTCTTCAACACACACACCGCTGAACTCTGCCATCCTCCTAACTACATCCCCTAACTAACTCGTGCTCCCACGTCGTCCCTTAAACTACAGCACGTTCCTTTTAACCTACGTAGCTAAACTACGTCCCCACTACACATTCACAAGTCTGTCACTGTCTCCAAATAAATCATTTTATTTCCCAACCTAAAGCTCACTAAATCCCTCTACCTAATCCATTCCACGGACTCCATGAGGACTTACCCCTGCCCCATGAAGTCGGTTGAGCTAAGCTGACCCTTCCCCCTAACTAGTTTCCATCCTGTGCCCCGTAAGTGAGGCTTGCTTTTTCCCTTTTTCTTTACCTGCGCAGCACCAGCGCGGCAACTCAGAGCTCGCGCACTTTGCACCTGCCCGTGACGTCATGCAGCTGCACGTGTACCTCGTCCCTCCTTGGACGGTACCATCCGGCAGGGATACCCCTCCTGCCGGATTCCAACCCCACGTGCAGCCATGGCGTCACCGTGCGCATAAAAAACACAAGCCCCACGTCTCGAGGGGTTCCCCACGCGAACACATGTGCTTTGCCCGTTGGAGCTTAACACATACGATCGCGTGGAGAACCCGTCCGGTCCAAATCCATAATCCTGCCTAAACTTTGTCCATCCGCGGGATCGGCAAATCCACCGCTGGCGTTTCCGGACCGGGCCTTCACTCTCGCAAGCGAGCACGTGGTGGCGTCGTGCGTTGCACAGCACGGACCTCGTGCTCACTGCTGGGTGAATCCGGCACGGTCCCCGAAACAACTACAGCCGCGACTCGGCTTTCTTTCCTTACATGTCGCCGTCGTCGCCATCCGACCCACGCACACCTGCGTGTTACGACGCTCACACTCCATTCCATCACATTCACACCGGGAGACGCGGCTGCGTGCTCCCGCATGCCAACCGACAATCTCCCTCACATACCGCTCTCTCACACACACGGTCTCCCTTGCACCCGGCCGTTCACTCACGCATGCTCCCTCCCTCGCACACGGTGCCTCACCCACACACGCGGGGGCACTCACACACGGTTCCTCACTCACACACGGTGCCTCACCCACACACGCGGGGGCACTAACCCGCGGTCCCTCACTCACACACGCGGGGGCACTCAACCGCGGTTCCTCATCCACACTGGCCGTTTCATCCACACACGCGGGGGCACTCACCCGCGGTGCCTCATCCACACAGGCCGTTTCATCCACACACACTGGGGCACTCAACCGCGGTTCCTCATCCACACTGGCCGTTTCATCCACACACGCGGGGGCACTCAGCCGCGGTGCCTCATCCACACTGGCCGTTTCATCCACACACACGGCCTCTTCCACACACGGTTCCTCATCCACACACGGCGTGCTGGGAAGCACGTACTCCGGCACCATCGCCACCACACCACTCACACACGGGGTCGCTTCCACACACGGGGACGCACTCACACCTTGCACCACACACACAGGGACAACCACACTGGGGATTCGTGTCCCCACAAGGGTCTCCGGGGCCTCTATACCCCCCAAGCTCTCCGTGCACCCGTCCGCAGCACTCGTCCCCTCAACCTCGCAAAACACGACCGAACCCACCTGGTCGTGACTCGCCTCAAGGGGGCATACTCCCTCCCCTCGTTCCTGGAGGAGGCCATCTCGCTGCTCGCACTGGGTCCCGACACGCTCCGCGAGCTCAACCTCACTATTCTCCACTACCTCCGTGTGTGTGTGCGTCTCTAGCCTTGTCATTATCATGCAGTCTTCCCTTTATCGTTCCCATCTCCCGTGTCTCTGCCAACCCAGTCACCTCTTCACCCTTTACCTCCCTTGTCTCAACTATTACACTGAACAACAAAATTTTTTTACTGGAGATGTGTAAAGTGATTTTGACTAATTTGGGTATGTTGATTTCAAAAATCATAACCGTTTTGCTGTATCACGTCAGGATTTTCAGTAACAGAAATATTCCCATTGCCTAGAAGTCAGGATTTCAATGAAATTTACAAAAATTCATTTATTCATTTATTTCATCATGAATGCTTCAAAATAATAGAAATTACAGAAAAACTCCACTAGAATGTAATTAAAAATGCTTTAGGCATTTGGCTTTGCGTTTGTGCTGCTCTGTGTCAGTTTCACGATGCAGGAACCAGCAGATATCGCCCATCATGTTCGGGTTGTGCCGCCCTTGGTAACGCATCTCCATGAGTGAAATCTCTTGGTGGAATCGCTCGCCGTGCTCGTCCGAGACTGCTCCCAAGTTGTCAGGGAAGAAGTTCAGGTGCTGGTGTAGGAAATGGATTTTCAGGGACATCCTGGAGCCAAGTTTCCTGAAGGACTCCAGCAGCTGCTGCACTATTTCTTCATAGTTGTCCGCGCGCTCGTTCCCCAAGAAGTTGTCCGTCACAGCTTTGAAGCTCCTCCACGCTGCCAGCTCTTTGGGGTTTAGAGTTGTCGGAAAAGTTTCGTCCTTCATAATCTGTCGGATTTGCGGTCCAACAAAGACACCAGCCTTGATCTTGGCCTCCGACAAGGTGTTTCCAAACTTTTCCTTGAGGTATAAAAACCCACGCCCATTCAGATCCATTGCCCGTACAAAACTTTTCATCAAGCCGAGCTTTATGTGGAGTGGTGGAAGGAAAACCTTGGCTGGGTCGACAAGGGCGACATGCTTCACGTTGTGTCGACCAGGTACATGCTCTTTTCGCTCTTCCCAATCTTTCTTCGTCCAGTGATTCTTGTCGTCTCTGCTATCCCAGAGACAAAGGAAGCACATGTATTTCGTGTAGCCTGACTGCAGCCCTAACAACAGCGCCACCACTTTCAAGTCTCCGCAGATGTGCCAGTTGAAGTCATTGTACTTGATGGAATCAAGCATCTGCCGCATAGTCTCATAGGTCTCTGTCATGCCGAACGCGTGAGCCAGTGGGACTGATGGTTTCTCGTTGCCATTGTGGAGCAAAACAGCCTTCAAGCTGTTCTTCCCCGAGTCGATGAAGAGGCGCCAGTCTGCAGGATCGTGATCACACCCAAGTTCTTTCAACAGACCGTTGATGTCACTGCAGAATGTCATCGTGTCTTCCATCTCAAAGAACTCAGCCATGTCTCTGTGACGTGCTCTGAACAAGGATATCTTGGTGTTAGGTTCAAGTAGATTCCACTGCTGCAGCCTTGATCCAAGCAGCTCTGCCTTCGCCTTTGACAGCGAGAGATCTCTTACAAGATCATTTAAGTCTCCCTGGTTCAGAAGGTGTGATTCTTGAGTGTCGGGTTCAAAAGGTTCATCATCACCATCCTCTTCACCACTGCTTACAGCTATGTTCTGATCAGCTGGAGGTGTTGGAACGGGGTTCTCGTCATCATGAGACACAGGTTTACGAGCAGAGACGCAGTCAGCGTACTTGATGTGACCTTTATTCTTCTTGTTGAAGCCGGCGATGCTTGTGCAGCAGAAATAACAATCATCATGATGATTCTGCGGCTCACGCCATATCATGGGCACTGCAAATGGCATGCTCGCGCGCTTGCCCACCAACCACTGAGTCAAGGTTGTGTGACAGCTTGTGCAGCAGATGTGTGGTGCCCAGCTCTGTTCTTGGTCCCCCACCTTACACCCGAAGTAGTGAAAGTAGGCGGCCTTCATTTTCACTGCTGTAGATATACTTCGCTGTTGATCTTTTTTGGTATACCGACCACAGACATAACAGAAGTTGTCAGGATGATTGGTACAGGAACGCCTACTCATCTTTATCTGAAAGAAAGAAATATAACACAAGTTAACAACAATTGTACGAAATAGACATGTTAAAGACATATGTAAATTTCATTGAAATCCTGACTTCTAGGCAATGGGAATATTTCTGTTCCTGAAAATCCTGACGTGATACAGCAAAACGGTTATGATTTTTGAAATCAGCCTACCCAAATTAGTCTTAATCACTTTACACATCTCCAGTAAAAAAAAAATTTGGAAATTTGTTGTTCAGTGTTATTTCCGTTGTCGTCACCTCGTGTCTCGTCTCACACGTTTTGGTCTCCCCATTTAATTTTTCCCTTTCGGTCACCGTCGATTCTTCTGTCACGACCCTCGCCCAACACGCCCCCGAATTATTTTATTACCCGCCTCCACCGCGGGCTTGTCAGCCGTTGCACCCCCTTCCAGCTCGTTTGCTCCCACACGTGGAGTCGCCATTCTTATCTCCCTGGTCACGGCCTTCATGCCCGCCTGCAGGCATCGGCCCATGTTCTGCGTCTCACCCCGGAGCTTTTTAGTTTCTTCCCTCATTTTTGCTTCCATTCCGTTTATTTGCTTGTTCATTTCGTTTTTCATTTCATTTGTATCCATCTTTTCGTTCATGTTCGCATTTATCTTCGCTGTCATTTCCGCATTCATCTTTTGTGCATTCGCATTCATCTTCGTTTTCACTTCGTCCATTTGCTTGTTCATGTTCGCATTCATCTTCGCTGTCATTTCCGCATTCATTTGTGCCAGCATGGTGAATAGCTGGGCCATGTCGGGTGCGCTTGGGTGAGCCGTTTCGGCAGGGGTCGGGGAAGGGTTTTGGTGGAGAGGGGGAGGGGAGGTGTCATACACCGCGGCTGCTGCCGCACCCATTTCGGGCTCTGGGTTCAGTTGGGCGAGTCCGTGTTCCTGCACAATCAACATTTCCTGCACGGGGATTCCATCCTGGACCATGGACTCTTCACATTCGACATCCATTTCTAATACCCCCGGCTCCCGCTCGCCTTGAGACGCCATCTTGCTTCTCTTAAAGGGTTAATTTGAATCGCTCGTAATTTGGAGGGAATCGGGGGTCGCTTCTCTCACCTCTGGACCGATTCCCGTGAATTTAGCCGGAGACAGGAGAGCCCGTTTTCCCGTTCTCCGTTACCAGTGCCGTGAGGAGGGCGATGGGTTTGTATCGCACGACCTGACACCAGTGTCGCGGATTCGCGCCCGCCGGCGTGCGACGGCCACGTAACTCGAATCGCGGCACGTCGCCCACCGGACGGACAATCCAGTCGTGACCCTCTCGGACTAACGCCGGGAACCAGTCACGGGTGGACCTTTCGGTCTCACCGCGATCGAGCCAATCGGCCCCCGCGTGAGATAGGGTTGCTCGCCAAATTCGACCTACCTAAGTACCCACACGGAGGGTAGACCGGGCGATCGCACCTCGCCGCAGGTCGACTTCGGACACGGGCCACTTATGCGACCCGTTCCGTACTATCGGGATAACCGAGCGGTGTTATTCATCGGCCTCGACGGTTCGATTAATTATCGGGCGTCTTAGCCCACGACCAACCCTTTACGTGAAGCAAGATGGGGATTCAATGAAAGAAATGACGAAGCGAAGCAGGAAAACAGTTCAATAATAATCACATTTATTTCGCGATGAACGGAAAGCACACATATACAATTCCACCAAAAGCACATAGAAAAGAAGAAGACAAAAAGCAAATGCGACAATGCAGATCTATCCGACTACCGGCACACGGCAACACTTATACAATTTTACTTCACAGACGGCGCCGACAACACATATTCCCAAAGCAAAAGAAAAGAGAACCACCCTCCAGGATGAGGGGGTAGGCGGGCCTGGGGCCGAGACCGTGTCGGGCCTACCCGTCTGATGATGAGACGCGGAGCGGCGGTGGTGCCTCAACTCCGTGGGCCTCGCGGACAGTGTCTGGTAGGGGGTGGGAAGGGGGCCCCCTTTTGTCGCACTATCTCAGCGCGGGGGGAAACAGGAGGGGATTGCTGATGCTCAGGGAAAGGAGGATTTCACAAAATCGCGGGTCCCGCGACGAGCGTCTCCACCACGACCTCGGTCGCGCCGCCGGCCTTTCTCTCCGCAGTTCCCCGAATCCGACGCGAGCACCCCCTCGTCCGCCTTCGCCGCCGCCGCCTCTCCACAGCTCCGTCCTCTTCACTCCGACTCCGCGAACTCCCAACTGCATTGACTGCTCACTGCGAACTGCTCTCTTCTCCACTTCCAACTCAACTCTTCCTCCTGCGAACTGAACTTCCTCGACTGACGAACGCGGCCCCTTATATCCCCCGTGGCCTCGCTCCTTCATCTTTGACCCTCTGCCTCCGACCTTTCACCTCTCTTGCTGGCTCCCCATTGGCCCGAGGAAAAGTGGGCGTGAATGCTTTTTGATCCATGAATTTGCATCTAGCGACCGCCCTCCAACGCCCTGGAGGCGGGGCCAAATCGCCCCTCGCTCACCGATTGGACGGAACAAAAGTGGGCGTGAGTCGTTTTTGATCCGTTTTTCTTCGGAAAGTCCGCGATGCTTTTGAACACGCTGCTCGGTGCGCGCTCTACACGAGTCCAGCATCGGTGCCCACGAGTGGCGCGAGATGACGGGGATGCGATGGTGGCGAGTTGTGACGGTAAAGGTCGTGGCGGTTGTGGTGAAGCGGCGTTGTGGTTGGTGGTTGTTGTTGTGATGGCCGCGTTGTGGTTGGTGGTTGTTGTGTGATGGCTGTTGAGACGTGGTTGGTGGTGGTAATACTGGCGGTTGGTCCAAAATAAAGATAGTAAAAGAAAAACGGCTATCCTGAAGAGTCACAGCCCTCATGAATGACATTTATTCCCTCTAGACAACGGGTTTGGGCCTAACTACACATATACTTACCGAGATATCTCACCTAAGGGACCTGAATGGTGGTTTGCGAATTTGGTCAACCACAACAATATATATAATATGTATATGTATGTATATATATATATATATATATATATATATATATATATATATATATATATATATATATATATATATATATATATATATATATATATATATATATATATATATATATATATATATATATATATATATATATATATATATATATATATATATATATATATATATATATATATATATATATATATATATATATATATATATATATATATATATATATATATATAATATATATATATATATATATATATATATATATATATATATATATATATATATATATATATATATATATATATATATATATATATATATATATATATATATATATATATATATATATATATATATATATATATATATATATATATATATATATATATATATATATATATATATATATATATATATATATATATATATATATATATATATATATATATATATATATATATATATATATATATATATATATATATATATAATATATATATATATATAATATATATATATATATATATATATATATATATATATATATATATATATATATATATATATATGTATATATATATATATATATATATATATATATATATATATATATATATATATATATATATATATATATATATATATATATATATATATATATATATATATATATATATATATATATATATATATATATATATATATATATATATATATATATATATATATATATATATATATATATATATATATATATATGTATATATATATATATATATATATATATATATATATATATATATATATATATACATATATAATATATATATACATATATATATATAAATATATATATATATATATATATATATATATATATATATATATATATAATATGTATATGTGTATCTATATATATATACATATATAAATATATATATATATATATATATATATATATATATATATATATATATATATATATATATATATATATATATATATATATATATGTATATGTATATATATATATATATATATATATATATATATATATATATATATATATATATATATATATATATATA
>NC_140973.1:19889844-19954844 GCF_056783735.1 Eptatretus burgeri
GAAAACCGCAGCCAACCTGTGGCTTCGTATAGGATTCCACGAGACTCTTCGTTTCTATAAAGCCTTTCATAGAAAAACCTCGCAAAGTGGTTCACAATTCCACGAAGATGCTGACAGATTTTGCGGAAAGAACCCAAGACTCTCACAGAAGTTATGCATTCAAGGTTACGCTGAATGCATAAGTTTCAGCATGGATCAAAATGCAACAGGATAGGCCTCCACAATCAAGGTTGGGTTTCGAGGGTTACTTTTAAAAGGGCCGATCATCGGTGACCCAGCCACACATGCCCCAATATTTATGTTCCTCCATCCTCAGGAAAGGACCGCTCACTGCAAGGACTTCTTCTCTCAGGAGGGCTTGAGAATCGCTGAGCTATTCAGACTTTGGAGGCATAATATAACCCTAGGCTGCACAGGCCGGGCTAAAAGACACATCCGAGAAACCGTCTCTCTGGAACACTGGGCTCTTTGTGTGATCCCTGTCCAACGAAAATCTCCATCCCAAACCCTCTGCTTTTACACTAAAACCCTTCTGGCGATTATAATATCACGTTTCCTTTTTGACAATTCCCACGTAATAACGTAAACATGTACACCCTGTGCTATTGGGATCATTTTAGAAGCTCAATGGAAATTCTTCCTGAGATCCAGAACCTGATTGAGTGTCATTTTGGGTGTTGGGGTTGGGATACTACGATCCTGAGTTCAAATCCCCTCGGCTGTTGAATTAATACAAGGTGGGGTTGACTCTGCCCGTCATCCTTCTAGAGGTCGGCATAATGAGTGCCAGCTTGCTGGTATCCTGTGTTGGAGTGGCGACCCCGTCCAGGATTGTGCGCAATAGCCAAGGAGACTGCTTCGGCAGCACCAACGCTCTGCACAGAGTGTGGTCCCATTGGGTGGATGGATTGAGTGTCATAAAACAATTTTTCTCCAAATATGATACAGGGATGAAGATTCGATTTCTCAGGCATTTTATCCACTCCGATTGCCAATAAAAAGTTGCAAAATTTATATATATTTTAATCAGAGATAAAGCTTGATGCAGAACTACCACTGTCGAAATGATGTTTTTGGGTGACGACGTGAACGGTGGGCAAACGGTCGATGGAATTGACCAGTCGGCTCAGACCTGTCATCGATGTTTCATTATAGATGTCCGCAACACGCTTTTGATAAGTTATAATGTTGAGTTTTCAGGCTGGCATGCATTCTCTCATTCCTTTCCCTCGTAGTGCCAAAAGATGCACTGATGTCAGTTGGGGTCTGTAAAGGTCGGTATGAGATCGGATGAATTGGACCTGAAACCAAATCTGCTCGATTCAGAAATGCCAAATGTAATTGTTTCTAAAAGTAATCGGTGAAAGATATGTTCATGCCGATGTGTCCACGTTTTCGGAATGGATTTAGTCAAAAAAAATTTAAAAAACGAATGTGGGTTGGACTATCCTTCACAGCTGTTGTAATGTTTTTCCGAAATGTGTTGAGTGACCGCAGGGTCCAAACGATCATTTCTCATCGGAAGGATGCTGAGAAGAGGGAATAAAGGACGAATAGGGGGGCTTGCGTGGGAGGTCCATATCGCAACCATTCCGAATCGTATGGCCTTGTTTGTTTGCATCCCTCGTTCGAGAATCCATCAACACTGTTCGAGAATCCTCAAACCCAATCACTTATTTTGGCAAAATTTGGCTGAAAGACCATTGCTCTTAACGGGATAGCTTATTTATGGAGGAAAATTTATTTGGATGAACAACTGTATTTGTCTTAAAAGAGTTTGTCACACAGTGGAACGAGGACAGATCGAGTTGATTTGCTACGGATGAGCTCGGAATTGATGTCCGTGGCAGCACACGGGGCCTAAACCTACTCACCGTAGGTGCAAGCTGGAGGATGTACGTGAGGGACTTCAACACACCAAAATACCATATTTAACCGGAGGAGGCATATTTGGTCTGTATGCTTGTGTTGTACTCACACCCGAACTCAGCTTATCCAACTGTTGCTGAGCCAACATCCTTCCATTGAGGTCCCCCATGCAAGTACTAACTGTGCTCCACTCTGCTTGCCTTCCAGAATTTGAGGGGCAAGGACATTTAGACCTGCGAAAGTAATGTTCAGAAGTCACCACTTAAATAATTATAACAAGGATGAAGTTCTCATCAAGGATACAGCCCCCAAAATGTGAAGATTTTACCTTTAAATAATAATTTTTAAAAACAATAAATAAATAAATAAATGTGTAGGTAGTGGAGACGGTAAATTGTATATAAAAAAAAAAATTCTCAAGGTGCTATGCTTGTATCAGCGATGATAAAGTATATAAATAAATACATCAAAGTATGTCGGTATGTCGGCGGCAGTGATTGGAAAGTGTATGTAAGTAAATAAATAATTCAAGGTGGTATGTTGCTTATAGAATCGTAAAGGGTATATCAATAAATAAACTAGAGGGGGAGTACTCGGTAGAGTGCAAAACCTCCGCCGCCAATACTGCGAGGTCACTCAAGTGAACCTGATATCCTATTCATTCAATTTGACATCAACAGTGCTCACAGAGTTATAGTTTGCAACTTTCCCTTCTAACTTTTACATACTCAATTCTTTCGTCATAACTAGATTCCTTGAGACAGAAATTGATTTTACGTGGGTATATCCACCTGAAGTTCCAAAATCAGCCGCAATTATAATTTTGGCATGTTTTTTGTTGGAAATCACTTATAACATGTAAAAATGCAAAAAAAAAAAAAATCGAAATTTTGTTGAAAAAAAAAGTTGCAAATTTTTTTTCTTTTTTTTCTCGAACAATTTTTTTATTTTTTTGGTTGGAAATCACTTAAAACATGTAGAAATGCAAAAACAAAAATTCAAATATTTTTTCAAAATGGCCGCCATAGCGGCCATATTGGATTTTGGACCAGGTCCAAAATCTAATGGCATGATCCTTGGACCAGACCTACCCCCCCCCCCCACCAAGTTGCGTCGAAATCCGTCGAGGAGTTTTTCCGTAATACTGTTCACAAACAAACAAACAAACGAACAGACAGGGGTGAAAACAGTAACCTCCGTTCATCTTCGATGGCGGAGGTGAACAAGAAAGACGTCGTGCAGAGCACAGCACTTGTGGAATCCCGAAAATATATTTGACCTGAAAAAAACAAAAGGACCGCCTGTCCTGAAGCTCACTCACTTGGATCAGGAGCAGCAGTCACTCAAACAGCCCCCGCAGACTGTCCCGCAGCAGCGGACTAAGCAGACCCCCTGAGAAACCTGAATTTTTTAAACTAGTACGTGGTTGTACGTGCAAAAAATAAAAAAATTTCAAACCGCGAGCCAGAAACAACAACCACACAGGCCGTTCCTTCGCTCTCGTAAACGATGACTGGATTGGGGCATTGTGTTTATCTATAAATGTGCATAAGAAATCGAGAAATTATTAGAATACGGTAAGTCATCACTATCCCAAAGTCGTGCGTGCCCGTACGGAATGTTCACATCATTCCACGAATTATCGCTTGCATTGAAGTAACAACTGCTGTGATACTTACACACACAGAGTTAATTAAAATCCAAATTAAAATCAACTTTACCTCCCTGTCTTTGCTTGCCATGACATTCGCTGCCATTGACCATTGCCACTCCTACGCCACGGTAACTAAGGCACCGATCCCAATCGTAACCGGCACGGCACGTGACGTCATCGTCGGCCGGACGCGCACCGGCCTACGCAGCAACGTGTCCTGTGATTGGTTGATAAATAAATGGCCACAACTTGGGAACCACTTGTCCGATTAATATCAAACCTTGAAAAGGCACATCCACAGGGCCCCAACAATATACCTGGCAAGTTTCAATTAGATCGGACCAGTGGTTGTCGAGAAACAGCGGTCACAGACACACAGAGATTGCTGGAATTATAGATAGACTAGTGCGGGCCCGAAGGTGTGTGCCAGTAGGTGCGGGCCCGTAGGTGCGTGCCCGTAGGTGCGTGCCAGTAGGTGCGGGCCCGTAGGTGCAGCTTCGTTCCTTCGCTCTCGTAAACGACGACTGGTTTGGGGAATTGTTTCAATTAGATCGGACCAATATATATAAAAAAAAGTTTAAAATAAATAAATAAATAAAAGAAAAAGAATTGTGACGTCATTCGTGATGTCATATCACCGTGTCCTGTCATTGGTTGACAGATAAATGGCTGTAACTTGGGAACCGCTTGTCTGATTAATATCAAACCTTGAAAAGGTACATCCTCAGGTCCCCAGCAATATTCCTGGCAAGTTTCAATTCGATCGGACCAGCGGTTGTCGAGAAACAGCGGTCACACACACACGCACACACGCACACACACACACACACACACACACACACACACACACACACACACACACACACACACACACACACACACACACACACACACACACACACACACACACACACAGACACAGACACAGACACACACACATACATTGCTGGAATTATAGATAGATGATGTGAACAAACTTTGGTACATCATGGGTGATGAAGGTTGAAGTCAAGTTTCATCGAAGTCGTGTGTGTAGTTTCGGAGAAGAGAGCAAATACCTATTTTGGGGGGTTCAACCTCCCGCCCCTCATAGACCCCTTAATGAGTGTAGATTTTGATGCGGTCAATACACTTTGGTACATTACGGGTAATGAAGGTTGTGGTCAAGTTTCATCGAAATCGTGTGTGTAATTTTGAAGAGAGTGATTATTTTGGGGATGGGGGGGGGGTCAACCCCTCCCTCCCTTCTGTAGTCTCCCTTAATGAGCGCAGATTTTGATGCGTTTGATATACACCTTCGTTAGGCATTATATATGAAGCTTGTGGCCAAGTTTCATCAAAACCGTGAGTTTGGTTCAAGCGATAATGACCGAAATGATTATGGACTGACTGACTCACTCACTCACTAAAATTGAAAACTGTCAAATTTAGAAATCGAAGCGTCTGCTGACCTTTTGAGCTTTAGACCTCAAAATAATTGGCTGGTTGGATTCATTGACCTGAAAAATAACTACTCTTCAAATTTCAAGTCAGTCGGTTGAAAATTGGGGATTTTAGAAATACCACCTTAGTTGTTGACCTTTGGCTTATGTTGACCTCAAAAATAATTAGTGGTTAAATTCAATGACCGATTGTGCAAATCGTTTTCAAATTTCAAGTCAATCGGATGAAAATTGATGATTTTTGGAATTTGACAAAGTTGTTGACCTTTGTACTATGTTTACCTTTTGACCTCAAAATCGATAGACTTCTTGCTCATGATCAACTCTACCATTTGGTGCAGTTTCATGAAGATCGGTTTTCAATTGTGACCTCAAGGCGATTGACAGAAAGACAGACAGAGAGATAGACAGACACCCAGAGAGACAGACAGATTCACAGACGACATCAACCAATATACTTGCGAATCTTAGATTTTGCAAGTTAAAATAGGACCACACGTCCTGAAGCTCACCTGGATCAAAAGCAACAGTCACTCAAACCCGTCGCAAGCTCCCCTTCGACCCTGATTTTTTTTAATGCCATGAATAAACTTTAGTACATCACAAGTGATGAAGGCTGTGGTCAAGTTTTATTGAAATTGTGTGTGTAGTTTCAGCGAAGAGAGTAAATACCTATTCAGGTCAGGTATTGGAGCATGCGCTGGAGCAGTGCATCGCTGCATCCACTTTCTGCTGGAACTCCAGGGGCCTCCGTCTGGCCATCCCCCAGGCAGATGCCTGGTCCATCCCCATCTCCTTGAGATGCCGATCAACTTTCTGCAACCACGAGGCACGTGGTCGGCCCATTGACTTCCTCCACTCTCGAGGCTCCCTGGCTGAAATAATCTGCTGAGCAAGATCAGCGTCAGGAAAACGAGCCACTTGTCCATACAGCTGTAGCTGACGCTCATGGACTATGCAGGTAACAAATCTCATTTGAGTCTCTCTCAGGAACTGCTCATTGGGCACAAAGTCTGACCAGCGATAGCCAAGGATTCTCCGAAGAGACCTGGTACCAAAGGAATTAAGTCTCCATCTCAGATCCATGGTCAGAGTCCAAGTCTCACATCCATAGAGCAAGACTGGAAGCACCAAGGACCTGAAGACTCAGACTTTCGTCCTGTACAGGTACCGACAGCACCCCACGCCATGAGCCAGTGAATCCATGACTCCCCAGGCCCGACACAGACGTCTGTTGGCCTTTGGCTCACAGCCAGCAGAGACATGAATATCACTGCCGAGGTAAGGGAATCTCTCTGTGACCTCAACATCCTCACCACAAACAGGCACAGATGGGACAGCAGCATCCAAGATGTCATTGAAAGCCTGGATCTTAGTTTTGACCCAGGAAACCCGTAATCCAAGCGGCTCCGACTCCTCATTCAGCACCTCGAGGGCCCCCAAAAGGATATCTGGAGTCTCCACAAAGATTACTGCATCATCTGCGAAATCAAGTTCAGAGATCTTGACATTTCCAAGCGATGCACCGCAGCTTGATCTCTCCGACATCCTCCCCAGAATCCAGTCCATACAAGGGCTGAAACGTGTGGGGACCAGTACACACCCTGACGAGAAAAGAAATACCTATTGGGGGTCAACCCCCCTCCCCTTCTCACGTAGACCCCCTTTATGAGTGCAAATTTTGATGCGGTCAATACACCTTCGTCAGGCATCAGGTATCAAACTTGTGACCAAGTTTCATCAAAATCATGTGTTTTGTTCAAGCGATAATGAATGAAGTGTTTACGGATGGACGGTCTGTCTCACTCACTCACTCACCTCCGGACACCGCTCGATCGCCTAAGCTCACTGGATTAAAGTCCAGGTGAGCTGATAATTCAAGGTGGTATTTCGGTTGTAATGATGGTAAAGTGCTTAGAAATAAATAAATAATTCAAAGTCGTGAGTTCGTCATGCATATGGTAAAGTGTATATAAATAAATAATGGTTCCCGCAAGCACATATAATTTCTGACTATATGCTTTCTAAAAACAAATTTAATTTCCAATATTCCAAATTGGATCCGAACCCAAAATCATTTGATGTGCCTCATGTCCAGATATTATTGTTCTGTATGCATGTGTTGAATATGAAAGAAATGTGTCTGGTCATATTCGGGTGACCGGTACATACGTAGTGGTACATTGGGTGACCAGTACATACGTAGTAGTGACCAGCACAAATGGGTGACCGGTACATACGTAGTGTTTTTCGGGTGACCGGTACATACGTAGTGGTTTTCGGGTGACCGGTACATACGTAGTGGTATATTGGGTGACCGGTACATACATAGTGGTTTTCGGGTGACCGGTACATACGTAGTGGTATATTGGGTGACCGGTACATACATAGTGGTTTTCGGGTGACCGGTACATACGTAGTGGTATATTGGGTGACCGGTACATACATAGTGGTTTTCGGGTGACCGGTACATACGTAGTGGTATATTGGGTGACCGGTACATACATAGTGGTTTTCGGGTGACCGGTACATACGTAGTGGTACATTGTGCATTATGTCAATGGGTGTTTACACCATAATCAACTCAAAATAAATGGTTCACACGCAAGTACATCCAGTGCCATGGAGGCCACCCAAGAAATGACCCAGAAAAGCTGAACACCGGTCTTGGCCATCCTTTAGGGAGTTGTAACGCTCTCTTTTGCCTTCGGTTAATTAGCTTCATGCACACATCTGCACGGCCATAGTACACAGCACAGATTCCATCCAGCTGTGGAATCAGAACAACAGTGTTTGCAAATTGTCTTTTTCTTAAAATCTTACCAACCGTAAGTGATGTTTTTCCAAGCAGCTAACGACCATCGTTGGTCTAGTCCTAGTGTTTAACTTATAACACCCTTTTAAGTAGAAATATCAGTAGGATTCAACAATAAGAAGCATATATTCAACTCTTTCCATCATAGTTTGTGACTAAACCGAGGCAGAGCAACATGGAGGATGCATACCATCCTTGAGAGGGAGGGCTTGAAGACAGCTGTGCTCAAGACCCCGTTGGGACTTTGCACAAGATTTAAGGCTTTGGGTTCGTTGCATGTTCCACTTTATTGTAACGGAGTGGTGGAGAGACCATGTAATGGAATGTTGAGTAAAGATGTGATAGACGAGTCTCATAGGAAAACTGTGAAAGGTCCCTTTATGGTCTATAATCAGAATGGTCATGACCCCATGAAGGTGGGCCTTGGATTTGTAGTAAAACGGCACCTTTTCAAGAAGTGTTCAAGAATGTTGCCTTGTTTGTTTGTTACTGTGTGTTAATCCTCCTATTATTAATTTGAAATTGGTCACCGATACAAATTTTTACCGATATTGCTTTGACACCGATACAAATTTTAATTAAAGACGGCAGGCATCAAAAGGCTACATATGTCGAACAAACAGTTGCAAATGGAGCACCTCGCCACCATTAGAGCATTTAAATTACTTCAGATGTGGCAACAAATAAAATGATCGTTCTTTGGCAAAACACATTTTAAAGTTGCCCTCCAAAGCCAGCCAACTGGGCATCCTCCGTCATCCAAAGTCCTTCCTTGGCACATGTGAACTCCTATCCACCTACAAGGCTTTCGTCTGTAGCTTGATGGAGTGTTGCTCTCCCCTCTGGGCTGGCTCCCCTTGCTAAGCTTGACGTCATGGAAACCAAGGCCTTCAAGATCGTCGGAATCCCTCACGACGAATGGGCCTTGGACGAATGGACGAACAGCGGTTCCCAAGTTACAGCAATTTTATTGCTTTTTCAGTGTTGAAAAGGTGTATATATGGCAGCTGAAGGTGTCGTTCCACCTTCTCATGCCATTTTTTCCCAAATTATTAATAACCAGATGACCACCGGTCCGATCGGATTAAAACTTGCCAGGAACATTGCCGGGGCCCTGCGGATGTGCCTTTTCAAGGTTTGATATCAATCGGACAAGCGGTTCCCAAGTTACGGCCATTTATCTGTCAACCAATGTCAGGACAGGGTGCTATGACATCACGAATGACGTCACAATTAATGTTTGTTTAATTATTTATTTTATTTTTTGGGGGCACGATTGACGTCACAATTCTTTTTCTTCTTCGTTTGATATGACATCACAATTGCTGCTGGGGAGCTGACACTGCAGGCACGAAGCTGCACATACAGGCACGCCCCTACGGGCCTGCACTAGTCATATCAAACCTTGAAAAGGCACATACTCAGGTCCCCAGTGTCAATTGTGACATCATATCAAACGAAGAAGAAGAAGAGCGACACCCCTCCTCTCTCTTCCCCTCTCTCCCCCTAGTCTCGCTCCTCCTCTCTCCTCCCTCCTCTCCTCTTACATTTGTGGCCTTAGAGCCTGGAATGAAATCAGACTTTTTCAAATAATTTTAAACGATTTTATTTTAATATTTCAACATAAAAATTTCAACAGAATTCAAAACAAAAAAACAAATCTTCTTCCCGATGTTAACATTTTCTTCTTCCCTTTCTCAACGTCTCCTCCTCGTCTTGATGGCCGTTGGATCTTTGGCTGATGTTACTTGCCAGATCTAAAGGTGACAACATCGAATTTCAAGGTTAAAATAATCGTTCAGTATTTTCAGAAACATCATCACACGTCGGAGTTCTTAACAGCCTTATTGTAATCGTTAGGACCACACACACACGAGTTCAGAGTACTTGGACGTGCTCCACGACAAGCAGTTTCCTGTGAAGCGCTCAAGTCAGCACTCCATTGGAAACCGTTGATCAGGAACGACGAATCGTGGTCCACATCGGCTAACCCTGACACGTGGAACCACGCACTCACTCACTGTGTGTGATCGGAGGTACTGGCGCCGACGAGTCGGTTTATATTGACGAAAGGAGGACGTCGTTGGAAACACCGGTCCGGATCCACCTGCCGTGTTTCCCTCTGGGTTTACAACACTCACCTTCCACCTGGTGCTCGTCCTGTCGAACCTTCGTCAGCGGACTTCGTCGTCATTTCCTCCACAATCGAACAACCTCGGGCCCCAAATGTATCTCAGCTCGTAAGAAGGAAAGTACATCAAGTTTTAAGATGGAGATTTTTACAAGAACGAGTCATCGCTTTCAATAAAAAAAACAAACAACAAACAAACACACAATGGACGAGTGGGCGTGGCTCTAATAAATCCCGGCATGCTTCACGCCTCTCATGTTCGCTTGTTATTGGACGAGTGGGCGTGGCTATAATAAATCCCGGCATGCTTCACGCCTCTCATGTTCGCTTGTTGTTGGACGAGTGGGCGTGGCTCTAATAAATCCCGGCATGCTTCACGCCTCTCATGTTCGCTTGTTGTTGTTGTTTTTTGTAATTGTCACATGACCGATTATATTTATTTATTTTTATATTAACCGTTGATTCGAGAACTTGACAAGTGTCGTGTTTTACTTTGTGCGGTTAACTGTGTAAAATACGAGCCTCTTGCACCGTCTCCAGCATGTTTGTGTGGTTCGTACAACCTCATACCTTGAACCCCCCTCTCGTGTTTGTGAAATCATTTATTGCTGTGATCGACCCTTCAAATGTGTCAAAACTGTTTGTGTGATGCGGATCGTGGGAGTGGATCCAAACTATAATTGACAGACCGGTGTTTGTGTGTGCGTTTGTTTGTTTCCTGCGCCACCACAGCTCCAGTTCTGGGCCAATTACATCCAGACTTGCTACGTGGGATCAGCACGAGTCCAATGAATGTACAGGTGTGCTTTTATCTTTGCAGGTGGTCTTGAGGGGGGGATTGAAATTCTCGATGTAAATGTGTATCGCCGCCTGTAGGTAGGAGATGGTATAACAAGCCTAAACAATACACAGCACTGTATTCCTGTTCCCACGTTTTTCTGTGTTGTGAGGTGATTTGAATTACTCGTGCGGGCCCGTACGTGGAAAAAAGAAAGAAAATATTTGTGACGTCAATCGTGACGTCACAGCAACGTGTCCTGTCATTGGTTTGGTAAATAAATGGCCATAACTTGGGAACCACTTGTCCGATTAATACCAAACCTTGAAAAGGCACATTCTCAGGTCCCCAGCAATATACCTGGCAAGTTTCAATTAGATCGGACCAGTGGTTGTCGAGAAACGGCGGTCACAGACACACACTCACACACACACACACACACACACACACACACACACACACACACACACACACACACACATACACATACACATACACATACACATACACATACACATACACATACACATACACATACACATACACATACACATACACATACACATACACACTCCTGGAATTATTGATAGATTTATTTATGTATTAAGTAAATTTTATAACTGGACAAGAGAAAATTATCATTCAGTTTAAAATGCTGTCTGATCAGTTTTTGTAAACTGTACTGAAGGGAAGTTGGGGTGCAATTGAAAAGAGTAATCATAATAATTTTTTAATTTTCATGAAAGATTTTTCGTGGTACAGGTATGAAAAAAACAACAACATAGAACAAGATCAGTAAATGCACATCCGAGAAATGGTCCAGGAGATGTTCAATACCCTTTTTTTTAACAACTAAAATGACCACCAGTCTACCAGTCGGCCATCTTTGATCAGATCGCAAAATAAAGTGAGGTGCAAGTGTATGTCATCATGCACTGTGCAGATTCTCTCAGTGAGGGAGTCTCGTGAGTGGAGGAGCCCAATGAGCCGACCATGTGCCTCGTGGATGCAGTAAGTTGATCAGCATCTCAAGGAGATGGGGATGGGCCAGGCATCTGCCTGGGGGATGGCCGGACGGAGGCCCCTGGAGTACTGGCGGAGAGTGGACACAACAACGTGCTGCTCCGGCACATGCTCCCATACCTGACCTGACCTAACTGTGCTTGTGCCAAGTTTGAACAAAATCTGACCATGAACAACTAACTAGCAATACCAGTGTTCCAATACAGCTGTGGAATCCCAAGCCTTCCACCATAAATCAACCAACTTGCAATACCAGTATATCAATACAGCTGTGGAATCCCAAGCCTTCCTCCATAAATCAACCAACTTACAATACCAGTGTTCCAATACAGCTGTGGAATCCCAAGCCTTCCACCCTAAATCATCCAACTAGCAATACCAGTATATCAATACAGCTGTGGAATCCCAAGCCTTCCACCCTAAATCAACCAACTAGCAATACCAGTATATCAATACAGCTGTGGAATCCCAAGCCTTCCACCCTAAATCAACCAACTAGCAATACCAGTATATCAATACAGCTGTGGAATCCCAAGCCTTCCACCCTAAATCAACCAACTAGCAATACCAGTATATCAATACAGCTGTGGAATCCCAAGCCTTCCACCCTAAATCAACCAACTAGCAATACCAGTATATCAATACAGCTGTGGAATCCCAAGCCTTCCACCCTAAATCAACCAACTAGCAATACCAGTATATCAATACAGCTGTGGAATCCCAAGCCTTCCACCCTAAATCAACCAACTAGCAATACCAGTATATCAATACAGCTGTGGAATCCCAAGCCTTCCACCCTAAATCAACCAACTAGCAATACCAGTATATCAATACAGCTGTGGAATCCCAAGCCTTCCACCCTAAATCAACCAACTAGCAATAACAGTATATCAATACAGCTGTGGAATCCCAAGCCTTCCACCCTAAATCAACCAACTAGCAATACCAGTATATCAATACAGCTGTGGAATCCCAAGCCTTCCACCCTAAATCAACTAACTAGCAATACCAGTATATCAATACAGCTGTGGAATCCTAAGCCTTCCACCCTAAATCAACCAACTAGCAATACCAGTATATCAATACAGCTGTGGAATCCCAAGCCTTCCACCCTAAATCAACCAACTAGCAATACCAGTATATCAATACAGCTGTGGAATCCCAAGCCTTCCACCCTAAATCAACCAACTAGCAATACCAGTATATCAATACAGCTGTGGAATCCCAAGCCTTCCACCCTAAATCAACCAACTAGCAATACCAGTATATCAATACAGCTGTGGAATCCCAAGCCTTCCACCCTAAATCAACCAACTAGCAATACCAGTATATCAATACAGCTGTGGAATCCCAAGCCTTCCACCATAAATCAACCAACTTGCAATACCAGTATATCAATACAGCTGTGGAATCCCAAGCCTGCCACCGTAAATCAACCAACTAGCAATATAAGTATTTCAATACAGCTGTGGAATAATGAACTTGCCACAATGTGAAATCAATCAACTCGATATCAAAACAAAGAAACTCACTATCCACAAAATGTTCAACAAAAATCAATGTCCCAAGACATGAAGGAGTTAGCGGCCTGATGGAACTCCACCAAGTGCACAGAATGTTAACTGTCAGATTGGCTGAGTACATGAAAATTTCAAGACTAAAGAATCCAATTTGTATGTAAACACGAAGACAGCAAGTCAGAGACGGTATTCCTAACCCAGGCAGCAAAAAAATTCCAAAGACAGGTGTGAATAGAAGGGGTCACCCATGAAACTGAAACAGCAATGAATACAGCTGCAATGGTTGCAAAAAGGACAAAATAAAAATAGAAAGCAAAATATCAACAAACCAGATACAGTGCTTTGGTAGAAAAATGAAAACAACGGCATTGCTAATTTAGGTGTCAGTTCCCAGCGATTTTGGCCGAAACAACACACATCAAGACGAGAAGGGCACTCGGTGGAGCGCATACCTCTGCCACGCAATGCCTGATCCACGAGAACATATCGGGCCCTATACATTTTTGACATATCATGATATATGTCGTTTTTGGCCTGATCTCTCAATGGTGAAGAATCAATTAAAAATTTAAACAATTTTCTAATCCGGATTCGGAACTTCATCAAAATCGAATCAATTCATCCTTGCAACACACCCTACCTGTCCAGCAAGTTTTATCCGAATCCGTCCACAACTTTTGAGATATCGTGCTATATATCATTTTTGGCCCTATCTTTCAATGGTGAAGAATCACTTAAAAATTCTAGTAGTCGGATCCAGATCTGGATGTTCACCAAAATCTAATCAGTTTGTCCTTGTCACACACCCAATATGTCCACAAAATTTCATCCGCATCCATCGACAACTTTTTGAGATATCCTGCAAACAAACAAAAAAAAATGGCCCATAGGGCCAGGACTTGACGAAATTCAACAAGATCGCGTACCATTGAGAATATTGAGCGATAATAGGTATTTTTGGGGTTAAACATAGTTTTTAGGGTAAACAAACAAAATAATTAAATTAAAATACCTGTCACCTCCGTAATCCGTAACGGATGTGACCAATTTTTAATCCAGTCAAAGATGCTCCCCTCCTACGTCCGTGTTTCAAATTTGAAAGGAATCCGTCAAGATTTGGCGGAGATATGACTTTTTGAAAATCGGCCCATGCTAAAAGATACGGATTTTCGCGATTTTCAGGAATTTTTCCTGACCTTGACCTTTGACCTTGACATGCCAAAAGTTATAGGGTTCTGGTGGCCAATAAGTCCATTGGTGAAGTTCCATGACATTCCGACTCGAAATGCGACCTGTAGAGCGAGACGTACACACAAACAAACAAACAAAACAAACCAACATACTTGACAAAATTGTAGATTTCGTCAAGTAATGAAATGGCCCAAAGTGCCAGGACTTGATGAAATTCAACAAGATCACGTTCCTTCGAGAATATTGAGCAATAATAGGTATTTTTGGGGTTAAACATAGTTTTTTGGGTAACAAACAAAAAAATGAATCACGTCGTGTAATTTGACATTGGTAGCTTCTTCTGTTCTCGAGTTATAATTTTTTTTTGATGTTTGACCTCACTGTGACCTTGACCTTTGACCGATTTTGACCAAAATCTAATCAGCGCTAGCCATCACCCTCCTGAATCACGTGGTGTAATTTGACATTGGGAGCTTCTTCCGTTCTCGAGTTATCTGTACCAAACCATCAAAAATCGAATGTTTGACCTCACTGTGACCTTGACCTTTGACCTTGACATGCCAAAAGTTAAAGGGTTCTATTCTGGTGGCCAATAAGTCCATTGGTGAAGTTCCATGACATTCCGACTCGAAATGCGACCTGTAGAGCGAGACGTACACACACACAAACAAACAAACTGAACCAACCAACATACTTGACAAAATCCTACATTTCGTCAAGTAACAAACTCACAAACTGAACCGACCAACATACTTGACAAAATCGTAGATTTTGTCAAGTAACAAGAAGAAGACGTCGTGCAGAGCATGACACTTGCAAAATCCTTAAAACAAATTTGACCTCAAAAAGAATTGGTGGTTGAATTAAATGACCAAATATGCAACACCTCTTCAACTTTCAAGTCAATCGGATGAAAATTGACAATTTTAGAAATATGGCCTATGTTGAACTTTTGGCCGATGTGGACCTCAAAAATAATTGGCGAGTTGAATTCAATGACCTGATGTGAAAATGCCCTTCAAATTTCAAGTCATTTGGATGAAAATTGAGGATTTTAGAAATACTACCTTGGTTGCTGACCTTGGGACTATGCTGACCTTTTGGTTCACGTTGACCTCAAAAATAATTGGCTCATTGAATTCAGTGACCTGAAGTATAAATCCTCTTTAAATGTCAATCGGATGAAAATTGAGGATTTTAGAAATACAACCTTAGTTTTTGACCTTGGGCCTATGTTGACCTTTTGGTCGATGTTGACCTCAAAAATAATTAGCTGGTTGAATTTAGTGACCTGAAATATAAATCCTCTTCAAATTTCAAGTCAATCGGATGAAAATTGAGGATTTTAGAAATCTCACCTAAGTTGTTGACCTTTGGCCTATGTTGACCTTTTGACCTTTTAACCTCAAAAACAATAGGCTTCTTCCTTATGACAAACTCTACCAAGTGGTGATGTTTCGTGAAGATCGGTTGAAAATTTTGACCTGTAGGCGACAAACAGACACAAACAGACAGACAAGCCAGTAGGCGGTCATGGGTCGCCGAGCATTTGATGACCTTTGACCCCTGATCTGAGTTAATCTAGTACTAAGTAATTACGAAATTGCAATCGAATCGGTTAACCCGTGTATGAGCAAGGGGGCTTTGAATGGTCATTTTGCCCGAACAATGCACTCATTGACCTTTGACTCCTGACTTAGCCGAGATGGGTCAATATGTCCTGAAGCAAAGATGTAGTACCCATTGAGTACTCTGTACCTATGAACCTTCATTCGTATCGGTTAACCCGTGTCGGAGCAAGGGGGATTTAAATGGTCATTTTGCCTGAAAAATGCACTCATTGACCTTTGACCCCTGACCTCGCCGAGATAGGTCAATACGTCCTGAAGCAAAGTTGTAGTACTCATTGAGTACTATGTGCCTATGAACTTTCATTCATATCGGTTAATCTGTGTAGGAGCAAGGGTGCCTTGAATGGTAATTTCGCCCGAAAAATGCACTTCTTGACCTTTGACCCCTGACCTACTCGA
Source organism: Eptatretus burgeri (assembly GCF_056783735.1). NCBI lineage: Eukaryota > Metazoa > Chordata > Myxini > Myxiniformes > Myxinidae > Eptatretus > Eptatretus burgeri. The sequence continues at coordinate 19,906,298 of NC_140973.1, forward strand.
GATAGGCCATTATGCAAATGAGCAAAGTTGTAATACTCATTACGGTCTATAAGCATCTAAAGATTCATTCGATTCGATTCAACCGTCTTGGAGCTAGTGTACTTTGAATTTTCAGCGGGAATGCTCAATGGCCGCCGGACACCCAAGTTGAGAGGGTTGCCATTTGCAAACTATAAGATATAGAAAAAAAAATGGATGTCATATAGCGGATAGAGAATCACTTTAAGATTATGCATACCGAATCTCATCGAGTTTCATATACTGATAACTACTCGCATTCAATTTGAATGAAAAGTACCGAAAATGCGGTTTGATATCGGAAATCCCCAAAGTTTAAGGGGGTGCTGTGGGTGAACAAAGATATGAATCGAAAATCCGGCTCGATGGTTTGTGCACAACGCATTCCAGATGATTTTTTGTGAATTTTCATGACCATCCGACCATAACTCTAGGAGGAGTAGCATTTGGCGCGAAGGCACCTCCAGCTCTCGCATATTATCAATTTTTGCACTAATTGACCTTTGACCTCTGACCTAAGCGAAATCGGTCAATATGTCCTCAGGAAAAGTTGTAGTACTCATTGAGTACCATGAACCTGCAAAGTTTCATTCGTATCGATGCACTCACCTGGTCGCTTGGAGGCCTTCAATTTTCGCCAATTTTCGCGCATACTCTAATTGTAGGGGGCGCTGCTGGTAAAGTATTCCATATATCACAAAATCCGGAATATATTTGATAGAGCATCACCTGTAGATCATACTTGCCAAATTTCATAACCCTACGTGGGATAATGGGGAATTATCCCACGTTTCGGAGTTATCCCACGTTATCCCAGCTTTCGGAATTGATTCCGTGTGAACGGTACCGATTTTGAAGGTTTTTCGGTTGTTGCGAGGGAACCAAAGCGTCCCTAGCAACCATTACAATTTCCAAAGCACTAGGTCATAAGATGTACCTACCACCCGAGTTTGGTCAAAATCCACCCACGTTTACTACCAATTATGCTGATGACAAACGAACAAACATCCAAACAAACAGACAGAATCATTGACAATAAGGGTCACCTATTTCGGCGACCCAACAGACAGACAGACGGACAGACAGACAGAATAACAAAATCGACTGACCAATTTCCTTGAAAAATCTTCGATTTTGCAAGTAACAAACAGACAGAAATGGGTGAAAACATAACCACCTTCACCTTCGTTGGCAGAGGTAAAAATGACTAAATACCAGGATCTCAAAAATGAAGTGAAAAGTTCCTGGAATCTGAAGAGCACCAAAATTATATCAGTGATTATTGGAGCAATGGGAATGATAAATTTGAACCTTACAGAGAACTTTATTAAAAGTAACCATCCCTAGGTTCTAGGTACATTACTACAAACAACATACAGTTGGAAGTCCGGGGCTCAGTGAGGATTGTGAAATGAATGAGTCCTTGGAACAAAACCTTGAGAAGAAAAAAACTTCACATCTTGATCCATGAATCGGGATCGCTTATCAATCAAAACGGGGGTCGATCACCGATTACAATGCCCTCTTCTGTATATTCGGAAATGGATGAGGATATTATGCTGTTAGATGAAAAAATAATAGTTCTCCCTCTGTGGATCATCTGCGGTGGCCACTACTTTAGGTTGTGAATGTTTCCATAGCTGAAAATGTACCCCTGGATAGGTCAATGTTGCCAAGGCAGCCCCTTCATTCAGGGCAGGAATTTGTCCAATGTGCCAGCACACAATGGCCTACCATTTTCGAAAGGTGTTGCGGGATCGTTAAGGTCCATAAGCAAATGCCGGTAGATAGGCAGCCAGCTTCACAGCTCATCTGAAGGACAGCATTCTCATTGTTTCAACACATTGCCCGCAAAGTACCTGGTTGGCGGTTTGGAGTGGGGTCGGGAATCAAACTTGTTAAAGACAGTGCAAAGGCAAGTGTGTTACCTCTGACTGTCACAATCCTTCAGGCTGCAAGGTAATCGCAGTTAATTAGAAAATTTTAACAACTTGTTTTAAAGTTAAGACGTTAACCATAACGCTCTGTTGCCCTGTTGACATCTCTTAAAAAGTCTTTGCGGGTCTCCATCTTTGAAGCGTGGTCCTCGACTTGTTGGATTCAGGGCCTTTGGGTCCAAATACCAACCATGTGCTCAACATAGTGCCATTTGACCCTTTCTTTCCATAGCTTCCGTACATAGCTTTCCCACAGGCTGCCTTCCTTTTCTCTCAAATCCCCTCACTCTCCCAGCCCTTCTCTTACTTTCTAAATTCTGAATGGGGAACATGTGTATGGCTCCTTATTACATTTTAGACCAAAATATCCTTCAGGAAGAGACAAAGAATTTATTGCATCAGTCACAGTGCAAGGCTCAGTGCGACGAGGAACCAGAACAACTCCTAATTTAACCATCTGACTGACATCATAATCTGTGGTTAACCACCAGTGAGTTCTATATTTGTCAGTTTATTTTCACCCAGACATTTCTTTCCATACAGGACTAGGTTGCTTAGATTAATATAATGTTGGTGACATGATAGAGCTAAACACAGGTACACAGGTAACGAATCGCAGCAAGACACCATTCAGCGCATCTCATCTGTGTTAAGTCCCCAACCAACACTATTGATACAAAGAAGTGCACTCTAACATCCCTGGCTTGTACTGGTGGGGTGTGTTGGGGTTGGCGTAGGGGTAGTGGGAGACAGGTTGAAGGAAGGAGAGGTGGGGGAGAGGAAGGGAGTGAGGAATCGTGATTGGAGGGGAGGGGTGAGGAGGTATGACAAAACCATGCACTTGTTTTAAATATGTATTTTTTTTTCTTGAGGGATTTGTGGGGGGGGTGGTATATCCCATCAGCACAACACTCATGGATAACTTCTCAATATACTATCAGCACAACACTCATGGATCACTTCTCAATATCCTATCAGCCCAACACCCATGGATAACTTCTCAATATCCCATCAGCACAGCACTAATGGATAACTTCTCAATATCCTAGCAGCACATCACTCATGGATAACTTCTCAATATCCCAGCAGCACAAGACCCATGGAAAACTTCTCAATATCCCAGCAGCACAACACCCTTGGATAACTTCTCAATATCTCAGCAGCACAACACTCATGAATAACTTCTCAATATCCCATCAGCACAACACTCATGAATAACTTCTCAATATCCCATCAGCACAACACTCATGAATAACTTCTCAATATCCCATCAGCACAACACCCATGGATCACTTCTCAATATCGCAGCAGCACAACACCCATGGATAACTTTTCAATATCCTATCAGCACAACACTCATGGATAACCTCTCAATATCGTATCAGCACAACACCCATGAATCACTTCTCAATATCCTATCAGCACAACACTCATGGATCACTTTTCAATATCCCATCAGCACAACACTCATGGATCACTTTTCAATATCACATCAGCACAACACCCATTGGATCACTCTGATCTAATCACATTCATTCATTCATTCACAAGCATCAAATCACACTCACAGATCATACCCATAAAACACACCCATGCAATCCTTCACACCTATCCGATCACACTCGTCAAATCACACCCACCCAATCGGTTTACATTCCATTTCTGCTCACATCCATGTACCCTATATTCCCATTGATTATGGGTACCCATCAAATCCTATTTGCAATGTTTGTCTTTGATGATTACACGTGATAAAAAAAAATCCTTGCATTCCCGGTTGGTTGTAAGTGATTTGTCTGGAATAGATTGGATGGTGAAGTGGATAAGAATGTGTGATGTAGAAGAAAGACATTAATGACATAGACGCCATGTTCTGCCAAGTTTAGATGTTGTTATTTCCAAGGCCTTTTCTGCCTCTTTGAAGTGCCCTTTCAAATGAGGCTTTGAAGTTCCTTTGGAGGCCATTCTGTCGTATTAATTGCTCGGAGGTTTGAAAACCCTGGGGAAATGTTTGCATCAATTTAACAATCCCTACACATGTTTTACATTCCTTTTTGGACCTGTTTTGTTTACGGACTAATTTGATGCAATATTTGATGCACTTGTGATACTCTGGAAAATGTGAGGATGATTAAAAATAGTCTTGTTTTATGACTTAAGAATGTCCACATGGGTTGTAACCGCAATTAGTTTGGCCAAATCCCCTTTTGGACGAGGAAAAAAGGCGGGTGCCACTCCAGAGGCCTTGCTTTGTAGGCCCAGGAGAAAGGGAATGAAGCTTTTGGGCCAAGCTAGGCTCGGCAACACGGATATGACTGCAGCGAGTCCTGCCGTCTGCAATTGATCGCCAACTGCCACCAATGGAACCCGATAATACAGAAAAGGTTAGTCTTTCCGCGAGCATCAAGTTGGAATGCGGCCTACATATAATTAAAGGACTAAAAGTACGAATTAAGTGGGTTTTCTGTGAAAGCGATGCTTGTACGTGCAATGAAAGTGATGCCTTTGTGGGTCATTTACATTGTTGGGTAAACTCCAGGGGGATGAAACAGAACCTGTGTCTTAAGGACATCGTGTTGATAGGGAATGCTTTGTAGGCTGCGTACTGCATGCCTGGATCCCTATGGGATGTGCAGACATGGCATGGTTTATGCGGTGGCATCGACACTTTCTTTTCACTGAATTTTTGGGGGACAGCCTAGTGTACCATGTGTCTGTCTTTTAAAGGCATACAACTCGAGGTTTGGTATTTTTTAACATATTGCTTATGTCTGCCTATTATGTATCTCTACAGCATTATATCCCACATCATCATTATCCCACGCACGCGAAGCAAAAAGCTGGGTTGAGAAATTGGTTCATGTCCGTCCTTCCATCCTTCTGATCAGTTTATGATTGAGGAATAACTTATTTAAATGGAATGTTATATTTTGAACACGAATCGGATCATGAATAGGAAGACAAGTTTCTCGTTTTACAGTACTTTGGCTCTGAATTTGATATCTCGCGCGCACACACACACACACACACACACACACACACAGACACACACACACACACACACACACACACACACACACACACACACACACACACACACACACACACACACACACACACACACACACACACACACACACACACACACACACACACACACACACACACACACACATCGATATGCAGAGAGGAGTGAGATAATTTTTTTTTTACCCTGTCTGCCTGCTTGGCAGTCAAACAAAATTGAACATCATTCCAAACAGGAAACATATTGTTTTAAGGACGTTACATGGGACACAAGCAACAGGCACAAATAACTAATGTGACTTGTAAGATGGGGGTGTAATCGCCACTGGGTAAAACCCAGAATTTATTTATTTATATGCCTTTAAACCTCTTCAAATCTTTATTTAAATTTAATTATATAGTTAATCACCGGAGAACACAAATAATATTCATAATACTTCCAAGAACTATGTTATATATAGATATATTGCATGAGAGGGCGTGACATGTGAGAGGGTGCATATAAGGGTGAAGAAGTGGCTGCCGATATGGCTTTGTCGATCCTGATTGACGCCGCGTTTTATGGTGATTAATAAAGCCTCCATCTCTTAAACTGCCACTCAATGTCATCTTGTTACAGTGTCTTAGGGTGAGGTGTAAGATTGTTTCAGTAGCACTAAAGTTCGAGATGCTTTTAAAATGGTCTTTTAACATCACTATTTTATTCAAAATGAAGTATATACTCGAACAATGCACAGGGTATCGTGTTCTATGAACTCTGTAATTTGAAATGCATTTCTGGCTAAAAATTTGAATGGAAGCAATTGTCGTTTTTCCAATAAGCAAGTCTGGGATATGGACTTGGAGACCATTTATTTATCAAGTACATTGTGGGGAAAGAGAGGGAGGGTGGGGGAGAGGTTGAGAGAATTGAAGTTTACAAAAAGAAGAGATGGAGTGATGATAGAAGAAAGAAAGGAGGGAGGGGTTAATTGTTGAAGGGATGTCAAGACAAGAGACAGGTGAGAAGGAAGTTGTAGTAAGGATAGGGAAGGGTCATATATGGAGCACGTGTGGGAGAGGGATGGAGGAAAGGGTTAAAAATTCACCATTAAATACGTATTTCATAAATAGTTCGCCATTAAGTTGCAGAATGATTGTTTTTCGGTTGTTCGATTAATTACTGAACGTCTATGAATTAGACACACCAAAAGTGGGCATCGCACTTTGCCGACTTTATTGTGTAATGGAAATATTTGACGCTGCATACTCCAATATGCTGCACCCAACATGGCAGGTTTGAGGAGAAATATCAAAAGGAGTAACTACCGCATGGAAGAACGGAACTATCTGAAACGGAGAGTAATGTATGTTTTTTCTCATGTTACTTCTTAAAGCACTCACTACAGTCACTATTATTATGCTCTACATTCGGATGCATACATTAAGCTGGCTGTCCCATCTGCTGCCACTTGCTTGTGAACATCAAAGATCCCATGGTGCCTTTTGAAAAAGTTGGCCATTGTGTGCCAGCACCATGGCCAAGTTCCAAATTCTTGCCTTGGTTGCTTTGGCAGATCCAAGGCGATGAGCAGTGACCCATGCGTCGATCATTTCTTGCAAAGAAGCACTCACGACTTGTGGCTGCCCTGATGTCTCTGACAGAGTTGGATCGATGGATATAGTATGGCATCCTCCAATGGGATTTATATAGAATTCCTCCAATGGGTAAGAATTCCGGCTCTCACAGACCTGTTAGTTTTGTCTTTAAGAAGCCCTCCCATTCTCCACTCATTACCTGTATTAACTGCACCTGTTTGAACTCATTATCTGCATAAAAGACAGCTGTCCACACTCAATCAATCAGACTCCAACCTGTCCACAATGGGCAAGACCAGAGAGCTGTCTAAGGACATCAGGGACAAAACTGTAGACTTGCACAAGGCTGGGATGGGCCACAGGACAATAGGCAAGCAGCTTGGAGAGAAGGCAACAACTGTTGGCGCAATTATTAGAAAATGGAAGAAGTTCAAGATAACAGTCAATCTCCCTCGGTCTGGGGCTCCATGCAAGATCTCACCTCGTGGAGCCTCAATGATCATGAGAAAGGTGAGGGATCAACCCAGAACTACACGGCAGGACCTGGTCAATGACCTGAAGAGAGCTGGGACCACAGTATCAAAGAAAACCATAAGTAACACACTACGCCGTCATGGATTAAAATACTGCAGCGCACGCAAGGTTCCTCTGCTCAAGCCAGCGCATGTTCAGCCCCGTCTGAAGTTTGCCAATGACCATCTGGATGATTCAGAGGAGGAATGGGAGGTCATGTGGTCTGATGAGACCAAAATAGAGCTTTTTGGTTTAAACTCCACTCGCCGTGTTTGGAGGAAGAAGAAGGATGAGTACAACCCCAAGAACACCATCCCAACCGTGAAGCATGGAGGTGGAAACATCATTCTTTGGGGATGCTTTTCTGCAAAGGGGACAGGATGACTGCACCGTATTGAGGGGAGGATGGATGGGTTCATATATCGCGAGATCTTGGCCAACAACCTCCTTCCCTCAACACGAGCATTGAAGATGGGGCGTGGCTGGGTCTTCCAGCATGACAACGACCCGAAACACACAGCCAGGGCAACTAAGGAGTGGCTCCGTAAGAAGCATCTCAAGATCCTGGAGTGGCCTAGCCAGTCTCCAGACCTGAACCCATTAGAAAATCTTTGGAGGGAGCTGAAAGTCTGTGTTGCCCAGCGACAGCCCCGAAACCTGAAGGATCTGGAGAAGATCTGTATGGAGGAGTGGGCCAAAATCCCTGCTGCAGTCGGTGCAAACCTGGTAAAGAACTACAGGAAACGTGTGATCTCTGAAATTGCAAACAAAGGTTTCTGTACCAAATATTAAGTTATGTTTTTCTGATGTATAAAATACTTATTTCATGCAATAAAATGCAAATTAATTATTTAAAAATCATACAATGTGATTTTCAGGATTTTTGTTTTAGATTCCATCTTTCACAGTTGAAGTGTACCTATGATAAAAATTACAGACCTCTACGTGCTTTGCAAGTGGGAAACCTGCAAAATCGGCAGTGATTCAAATACTCCCCACTGTACAAGCAAATGTAAAATTGAGACAGATTTTCTCCCCACCTATCCCATTCCCTTCCATACAAGCAAATATAAAATTGAGACTGATTTTCTCCCACTCCCATACAAGCAAATTTAAAATTGAGACTGATTTTCTCCCCACCTATCCCCTTCCCTCCCATACAAGCAAATGAAAAATTGAGACTACGAAAGATTGAGACTTACTGATTATAGCACTTCTTCCCTTTCATATTTTCATTCCACTCAAAGAGCGAACCAACGAATATTTGCCCATGTTCTACTTTAGGGAATAACCTAATTTTCTTATAACATTCATTTCCATCGAGTATATTCACGAAGAATAACTTGGAACTTGGTTCTTGGTTTAAGTGTCTTTGTTGAGCGGAAATGAAATGATAAACTTCTCTTTATGCTCTTATTTGACCACCTCCTGAGCCACATATAATTTTGAGATTGTAGTAAATTGTTTTTTCATTGTTCAATTGATAACCATCAAAGTTTTCAGTCCATTCAAGGATTTTTTTTTCTTCTTTACATCCTCCAACTAATTTGTAGTTAAATTTATCCACTTATTTGTTTTATCTACTTTTACCCTGGTTATTTCTTCAATAAGACTTATTTGATGTTTCCCATTTAAATACCAAGGCTGATTACATCTCCACTCTTTGGTTTGGTTATTGCTTGGTTCTATCATTTATAAATCAGTAAAAAGACGGCGGTAGCCTGTTAAAATTCCCAACCCAATATCTTAACACTTATACTTATAACCATAAGGGAGACTATTGATTCCATTCTCCAAACGATATCTTTTATCATCAAAAGCTCCTAATGCTTTCTTATTTATATCTTCTGGATATAATTGATGTTTATAACTTCTTATTGTTTTCATTTTTCTGTACTCTTCCTTCTTTTAGGTTAAACAGTTGGAATAATGTTTAAAGTTTATTGTTTCCTTGATTATATTTTTCTTTATTCCCTTTAGCTTATTATCACACCTATCAATGTTATTATTATCAATATACGTAAAAGCATAAGACTTTGATCTGAATCCTATAAATTCACTCATGACCTTCCCACCCAATTCATCTTTAAACTTACCAATAACCTTTTTCTTCTTTGATGAAAACAACACATCACCTGACTTATAATTACTTGTATCATATATATCAATATTATCAATCATATCCTCATATACATCACTTGTCTTAATCTATAATATAAAACTACCTGTATCCATATATAACAATGAGACATTATCCTTATACTTTGATTTTAAATTATTATAGTAATAGTCATACATTAACAAGTTTGACAAGTCTAGAATTGATGTTCCTATATAAATAGGTTTATCCATTTCAATACTCTATTTTTTCAAATGAATAGCACAAAAGTTCTCTGAAAACATCTCCGCTTGCTCAAAACTTGGTCGATTAATTAACTTTGAAGCCTGTTACCAAGATGTAGCAAGTCTTATGTTTTTTGATTCCTAACATTTCCCATAGTCTTTCCAAATACAGCATTATTCATTAATTTATAAAAGTCCTTCTCAAAATCTGTTTTTGCTTCTGTTCTCCTTTTTGATTTAAAATCAATATATTTCTTTTACCAATGACTTTGAATAAATTTCAAAATCCGATGAATTTTCCTCACTCTCAACACAGCAGATAAATATTGTCTCAAGTTCCTTTGATGCAAAACATAACTTTCTTTATCATTTAATGTAGTAAGTAGTTTTTCTGGAGATTTACCTTTTATATTAAATGACTGTTGGTACTCAATTAACCATTCTTTTCTTGGACTTTCTTTATCAGGGGTAAAATGTAGGTCTTTATGTTTGTGATGAAGTTCTTCTGGATATTTTATATCAACCTCAAAATAATATCCAACTTCAGCTTCATCAAATTCTTTTCGAGAGGAGACAACAATGTCTTCTAAAACTTCTTCATAATGTTTTTCTTAAACCCATTTAAGTTTTCCATAAGGTAAAGATTGAGACATATCCCACCCATACAAATTGTTAGCATCATAATACATCAGGAAAGAGTTGTCCTCATTCTTATTATAATCAGGAAGATATTTGTTATTCGCTTTTGCATATCTCTTGGAACCTACTTGAGATATTCCTCCTCTTTTAGCCTTCTCTATCATTAAAAGCATATCTATATCACTGATTAATTCCAAATTCTGTTTTGTCATTTTCAACATAGCACTCCAAGCCAAACCCAGGGCTGTGTAATAGTGAATGGGGTCTAATCGATAAGAATTTTTATAATGACAGACTGTTCTAAAAGTTTCAAACACATCAGTTTTAAGATACATATCATGATATTCTCCAAGATTCTTTCGATTAAACTTCTCCCAAACCTTTTTAGCTTGTGTATAATCTCTATCGGAAATATGAGTTTTATTCAACTTGCTATAGAAACTTTCCCTTGAAGGAAGTTGTGTTTCTTTAAACTTCTCAAATGAATCCATGTAGTCATATGGATATATTCCCTTTTGTGATAAGAGATCAATCTCTTCTTGATTTGAGAAATGTAATTTAAGATTCGATAAGTTTTTAATATTTGATGCAAAGTTAGATAATGGACTTGCCATAAAATTGTATGTGTCAAGAAATCTGATATGGGTTATGGGGAAAATGAATGGGGGAAAAGGGAAAAGGGGATGTATGAATTGTTTTTGTGAATGAGATGTATTTTTGATCTGTGTTAGGAATGGCAGAAATATCTCCAGATGTCTTTGAAAGTTAATTTATAAAGAGATGTGTGTCATAGTGAGCATTGTTGTGAAGAAAGACAGGAATAAAGTTTGGGGGCTTGTAATTAAGATTACAACGGGAATGAGCTGGGCCTCTATATTTTCTAGGAAGATGACAATGATCCCAAACTATGACCTGTCCCTCAATTTTCTCCTCACAAATATGACATATACTGTTCTTTCTAAATTCCTTTTTCTCTCCCTTTGTTAATGACATTGGTTTATAGGTTTTAATCATTATTTCTCTTCGTCTTATGCAGTCTTTTTTCCAATTGTCTTACAAACTCCTCTGAGGAATCTTCTTCTCTATAAAGTTCTCACTTGTATTCATCACCAACATATGATTTGATATCATAACAGAAACCACAAGGAGTATGTTTTTGATATTTATTTGTGTATGACTTATTTGGATTTGGAGAAACTATTTATCTTTTCAAGGATACTTTCAAAATCAGCATATATCACAAACGGATGTTTTATAGATTTGTTAAAATCTTTGAATGATATGTTTGAACCTGCTTTTGGTAAATTGATTATGGTTGATTTATGATAACTACAATATTTTGAATGTTGGTTTAATCGTTCTTTTGTGGAAAAGGAGTTGAGACATCTCTTGCAAGGATACGTTTTACATTTCTCTTGTATAGTTGTGATTTGGTTAATCTTGATAATTTTTTGATGAAAGCATAATGTGATTTTTTTTCCTTTGAAGTAAAGTAGAGAAGGTCAATGTGTGTTTCATAATTTTTATAGTTGTTTGAAATTTTTAATATCTGAACTTTGATTTTATCCGTTAATCCATATACATTAACATATAGATTATTTATTTTCTCAAATTTAGGAATATCTCTCAATGACATTGGAAACTTTAAATCTTTAACATTTAATGTATTCTCGTATTTCTTGTAATGTTCAACCCTTTCAGGTTTCCATTGTAGAGGATGTAAGTGAGCAAGAACAGACCATAGAAAACATTTGTTATCTTTGTTTTGAATATTATTTAACAACCACTTTATTAAGTTTTATCTCTTTTGGTGAATCAATATAAGAAGAAGCTTGAAGAGGATTTGATTTTAAGATGTGTATATCTATAAAGATTATTTTTGTAATAGCAAATCCACTACCAACTACAGTGTTATCAATATATTGTTCTTGTCTCTGGAGTTCATCGTAAATATCACATCTTACAAAATCTTGAAATGAGATAAAGTGAGGGCTTGTCCTCATATAGGCAGTAGTTTCATCGCCTTCTCTTCCCATATTCAATTTTACTCCCATATAAAACTTCAAAGTTTTCATTTCACTTAATGTGTTTTTAATTATAGTTTCAATACTTTGTTTAACCACATCAACAGCTTCAATGATTGAAGATTGTCCAGGGTCTTGAAAGCGAAACAATCTTATTTTTATATGTCCTTTAAATGCCCCATCAGTGTTTTCAATGGAGAATTTAGTGGCACCTTCCCTTTCTTCATTGTTCTTGTGTTTGCATGATTGAAGGTGTTTATTATAATTTTTTAAAGAATATCATTATCACATCTATCACAATGTTTTGTTTCTTGGTCAACTGGAGATATTTGTCTGAAAAGATTGATTGTGTGTTTGTTGGTTTGAAGGTGTTTTTTATAACATTTATATTCATGATTACAAACATCGCAGTATGTTGTATTCACCATATTTATATAACAAAACTTTGCTTAAAATAAAATTTCATTGATGAAAATTCTGTTTAATTTATTGGTGAATCTGTGCTGAAAATTATTTTATCCTCCAACTTTTTTTCACTTAATAAATTCAATGTATCAAGACACAAAAGACAAGTTTCAATCAACATCTTCATTTGTAAAAGATACTGAGAAATATGTTGAGGATGTAAAATTGAATAAAGATAAATACAACAACGATTGGATAAAAGCAATTATGGTGAATAATATGAGTTCTTCAATTTCCTTCAGTGGAAGGGCTTTTAGAATATCTGGAAGAACATCAATGAGAGTAGCTCCAACAAAAGTTTCTCCTCTCCTTCTGGCAATGTATTCAAAACTAGTAAAAGCAATGAAACAAGAAAAGGTATCAAAAAAGAAAAACCTTATGGGTGAAGTTTTAGAAAGAAAAGATAACACCATCTGTAATATGTAATATTTTTTTCAACAACCCTAAAGATGTAAATCCTGATGAAATAAAGGATGTTAATATATCAGGTGAAATGACATTTCGTTCAATAGTAGTTATGGATCATTTTAAAATTCCTTTAATATGAAAAATGTAGTCGTTGAATCTGTTAATGAAAAAAAGTATATAGATATTGATGGTGATTTTTTTCTACTAATTAAATATGAGTCATTATTCAACTGAAGATTTTGAAGATTATGAGAGTGATGATAGTATCTCTGTTGGAACAGAAGACAGTTATGATACTGAGAGTTTGTGTTCAAACAATATTTATGAAAGTAGTTTTATAGATGATTGTGAAAGCACCAATGAAAGTACCGAAGATGATACTGAAGATTAATTTTATTTGAAGTAAAGTTTTACTTTATAAATATGAATAGTTTGCTAGATTTTGAGCTTGTTGAATTTCCTAATTCTCCACATGACAAATTTGAGAATTGTCCTGCATGTGAAAGATGGGGATTAAACACAGATTCAAAAGCCTATAAACAATGTATGTTCTGTGATTATCTTCTAATTAATGAGAACTAGTGTGGGCCCGTAGGTGTGTGCCCGTAGGTGCATGCCCGTACGTGCATGGTCGTATGTGCGTGGCTGTACGTGTGGGCCCGTACGTGCGTGCCCGTAAGTGAGTGGCCGTACGTGCAGCTTCGTTCCTTCACTCTCGTAAAGGACGACTGGATTGGGGCATTGTTTCAATTAGTCGGATCAACCGTATCATAAATGGCCATAACTTGGGAAACACCTGGGAAACATACTCAGGTCCCCAGCATCAATTGTGACGTCATATCAAACGAAGAAGAAGAAGAAGAATTGTGCCACCCCTCTCTCTCGTCCCCCCCTCTCTCACCTCCCATCTCTCGCCCCTCTCTCTTCCCCCATTTCTTGCCCCCCTCTCTCCCCCTCCTCTCTCCCCCTCCTCTCTTGCCCCTCTCTCTTGCCCCCACTCTCACCCCCTCAAACCCCATCTCCCACCCCCTCTCTCGCCCCCTCCTCTCTCCCCTCTCTTGAATTGTGACGCCCCCTCTCTCTCGCATCCTCTCTCTCGCATCCTCTCTCTCGCATCCTCTCTCTCGCATCCTCTCTCTCGCATCCTCTCTCTCGCCCTCTCTCTCGCCCTCTCTCTCGCCCCTCTCTCTCGCCCCTCTCTCTCGCCACCTTCTCTCCCTCATCTCTCGCCCCCTCTCTCGCCCCCTCTCTCGCCTCCTCTCTCCCCTCCTCTCGCCCCCTCCTCTCTCGCCCCTCTCTCTGTAAATGTATTCACAAATGTCTACGAAGCACAACAATTAATTCAAACCTTGGGAAAAAAACAGCTTTCAAACCCTTGGGAAACAGCTGTTTCCCTTGGGAAAATTCAAACCTTGGGATTAATTAATAATTTGAACAATTAATTCAAACCTTAGGGAAAAACAGCTTTCATACCCTTGGGAAAAAGCTGTTTCCCTTGGGAAAATTCAAACCTTGGGATTAATTAATAATTTGAACAACTAATTCAAACCTTGGAAAAAATACAGCTTTCAAACCTTGGGAAACACTTGGGAAACAGCTGAAACGGATGAAGAACGATATCAAACCTTGAAAAGGCACATACTCAGGTCCCCAGCGTCGATTGTGACGTCATATCAAACGAAGAAGAAGAATTGTGACGTCAATCGTGCAAAAAACAAACAAACAAAAAAAACATTAATTGTGATGTCATTCGTGATGTCATCAAACCGTGTCCTCTCATTGGTCAGCAAATAAATGGCCGTAACTTGTGAACCACTTGTCCGATTAATATCAAACCTTGAAAAGACACATCCTCAGGTCCCCAGCGATATTCCTGGCAAGTTTCAATCAGATCGGACCAGGGGTCGTCGAGAAACGGCGGTCGCAGACAAACACACAGAGATTGCTGGAATTATAGATAGATAAAAAAATATAAAAAGGAATATAATTATTTGAGATTTTCACCAAAAATGAATTACTTTACTAGATTGATTCGAGTAATGAATGTAAAGTATGAGGGTGATAATACACATTTTCTTACAAGAGAAGACACTGAACAAATGACGACCATGTTTCGTGGATTGATGATTTATATTATTAACGATTGTCATTTTCAGGGAAATATCAACACAAGATATTGTATAAATAAAATAATGGATTATCTTGAAATTAAACCTGAACATCGGATAAAACATAGTTTCCAAAAAAGCCAATAAAAAAAATTAAATAACCTGTTTTCCAAATAAATAAATGAATGATTTTTTACCCATTTGGGAAAATAAGATAAAATTTAACAACCAGAAAAATCTTCCAAATTCATGAAGATGTCTCATAGTTGGTTCAAGCGGATGTGGAAAAATCTGCTTACTTTTAAAGATGCTCCTTACTCCCAACTTTTTAGATCATGATAATTTAATAATTTTCACAAAGTTGAGTTTTCAACCTGAGTATCAACGACTCTCACAAGGTTTTAATGCTGGTCTTCAAAAAGATGATATAATCGGTTTATTTAAACTTCAAAACAAACTAAATGATTACAACATTGAAGATATAATACAACTATTGTGTGATACACAGCGATATAAAAAGAAATCAAAGCCGGTAACTTGTATTCTTCATGATAATACGGATGATATACCTTCTCCCCAAGATGTGGATAAATCAAAAAGAACCTCGTAATGTTTGATGATTGTGTTAATGAGAGAAACCAAACGGTAATGGATAGCTACTACACAAGAGGGAGACATTCTTCTTGTAATTGTATTTATCTTAGTCAATCATACTTTCAACTCCCTCGTTGCTCAACAAGAAACAATGCTAATACTTTTATGTAGTCAAAGGAAAGGAATGTATAATGATGATACAAAAACAGGTAATAGTTTTACTGTGGCAATTCCTCTTAAAGGTATATTTGGATTTTGTGATCATGATAAAGTTCTGCATGGTCTAAAAATTAGATTTCAACTGCAAAGGAATGATAATGAAAATAGATTGCTTTTTGGTGTGGCTAATGCTTTTGCTGCTCAGAATACATTTCTAATTGATGAAATTAGTTGGTATGTTAGTGAATATACTCCTAATCTTAAAACAGAAGAGATGTTGAATAGAAGACTTAACTCAAAGAAGCCATTCAATGCATCACACCTTAAAAGAAGATGCCAACAAGGTAAACTGAACCAAACCACTTACACGTAGAATTTGGGTGTTTTGGAAGGAAAGCCACGATATCTGTGGCTCATTTTTAATAAACCAGATGGTGATACTGCTACTGGTAAGAATAATGCATTGAGTGATAATGCAAAGGTGAAACAACTTCACATTTCTCCAGATGGAACATTTTATCCACAAGATAGATTGGAAATTAAGTGGGTGAAAAAAGATTATGCTGAAGCATACAAGTCTTACCAAAAGGTGTGTGAAAACAATGGAAATAAAGTACCCATTTTGGATATGACAGCATTTAAAAATCTGTATACAATCTATGCGATTGACCTGAGTGCTCAAAAGGAAACTATAAAGTCTCAACGACTGGATACTTCCCTATACATTGAAAGAGAAGAGAGTGAAGAAGTTGATACATATTGTTTGCTTTTGGAGAAACAGAATTACAGATTAATACAGATAATGGTGTTATGATTCGTCTCACATAATTTTTTGATAAATAAATGAGTAGTAAGGTGCCAACTGGGGTATATGTTAATCAAATCAATCTTCTTAAACTACCATCTTGTATTCAAAATCAAAAGCCTTGTATGATTAACGTTAATACAATTCAGAGAAAAGGAGCAGTAAGAATTGATGTTTTGCTCACAAGAGAACAGGTTAAAATCTTGAACGATACTGGCTCACTTAAAATTAAAATGTCAAAACCAATGTTGAAGAAATATTCAATAAGAGAGACGAGTGGAGGATTTCTCCCATTTCTAATTCCTTTATTTGCTGGTTTAAGTGCGGCTGGAGCATTGACGGGTGGTATTTCAGCAGCGGTGAAAACTGCCAACGAAAGGAAGGCTCAACTCTGGGCTCAAAAATAATTGGAAAGATATAACAAAGAGTTTGAGAAACAAATTAGTGGAAGTGATGTAATTGTAGATTTTGCTGAAAAACTTGAAAGTCTGCCTGATAAAGTGAGGTTGTTAGTTGGAGATATGCTTTCTTCTATCGCACAAGCAGGTGTAAAATTAACTAAAAGGGGTAATGGATTATATCTTTCTAATAAATAAATGAGCATCAATGAGTGGTTTAAAGGATTTGGAAAGAATACAACATCAAATTTAGAACTTATCAAATATTGTAAGAAATAAAAAATTCATAATATGGTTATTTGTATGAGAGATGAATTAACAAACATGTCGAAACATACAAAGAATATTATTATGAACTTAGAAGATAATAATGGGTACGATTCTCATTGGGTTTGTATTTTTAATAGCCAAGACAAATATTATTTTGATAGTTTTGGTCTTCCACCACCTGTTGAAATAATAAAATTCTTACAGAATGGTGTTTATCAAACATTTCAAGTCCAAGAATTAAATTTCAAGTGTTGTAGTCAATTATGTCCTAATATGTTATTTCAACTCAACAAAAATAAATTTTTTAATGACATTATTTTAATCTAATATAAATGACTTATGATGGTAAACATGGTTCTATCTTTGGTGTATCCCAAGAACTGGATATTGATTTTTTTCAAATTATTACACAAAGGCACAGGCTAATCGACAGAAATATAGTATACCAAAAAATATTAATATGAAAAATGCTTATAATTTAATAAATTATCCAAGCCCGACTGTCACGAATGACTTGGTGAGATTAAGTGATTTATCACAATATACATCCTTAAATAAAATGGCACGTTTTGTTAAAGGAGTAGAATTTACAACCACAACACCTGGTTCAACAAACCAGACACCTTTTCTTATTAAAATCAATTATCTGCTTGGTATTGAATTTTATAAAGAAGGAAGAATAGTTAATATGAGAATAGAGAAATGGAGGTATTATATGTGTGATTTAGGTTAAAATTGGTCTTTTTCATTCAACCGAGAAGACCTACACGATTTTATCAGTCTCGTAAAGAAGAATATTATCCTCTCGGTAAGAATCAGGAGATATGTGGAAGCACAATTAGCAAACAACAAATACACGATTTCGGGAATAGGAAATTATATGATGGTGAAGCAATAGTTTTATATGACAAAGAAGGAAGGAAATTGTATAATTATACAAAGTCGAGGTATACACACTGATTTAACAACAGGAAGATGGGGTGGTATTGTTGCGGGGCCGGACGTCGGCGATGAGCACGACCGCTAGATGGAGCTGCAGAGTCGGCTCGACTAATCCCCCGGAATTTAGATCGTACCTTTTCGGAAAACTCCGGAAAAGTACGGGTCCCTCTCGGATCGTGAAGGGTCAATATTTCTACCACGTGGTACAGGGTTATTCGCCAATTTTCAAAATTCCTAGAGACCACGTGGCGATTTACTGAGTCTCCACACCCTCGACGGCACCGGTACGGAACGAGCCGCTTAGCGTACTCGAACCGTGTGCGACCCGAGCGGACGGTCACTAAAGTCCCGTCGGTCCAGATGTCCCCTTACGGCGGCACACGGCCTTGCTAATTTCCCCAACACGCAGCACGCTAAGTCAATGAAGGAAAGGACGAGGAAGAGCTGAAACATTCAACAATAGGATATTTATTCACAATAGGGAAATGAGGGGGGCACGTAATGGCAGAGTTATCACGACTATTGATAATTGCAGTCAATGTACAAGGCACTTAACAGTTGCTACTTAAAGACGGGCCCACACACACACACACACACACACACACACACACACACACACACACACACACACACACACACCCTCACACACACACACACACACACACACACACACACACACACACACACGGACCCCAATGGTCTTTATTGAAGTCTTCCAGCTCGAGGACAGGGAGCTGGAGACCAGAGCCTGCGCTTGGACCTGTCCACCTCGTGTGGTCTTCGACGATCCGGCTCGACGGGACTCGAACCCGCAACACGATGCCGCTCAAAGCGTCGGACGCCAGGTGGATGAGACGAGAGACCACCCGAGCACTCCAAGCCAACCAGAGCACTCCAAGCCAACCAGAGCACTCCAAGCCAACCAGACCAGACGAGTCGATCTCCGGCACCTCAAACCTGATCGTTGCCAAGCCGACCAGACCAGACGAATCGATCTCCGGCACCTCGAACCCGATCATTGCCAAGCCGACCAGACCAGACGAGTCGATCTCCGGCACCTCGAACCCGATCGCCCAACCCTGACGCTGACGTTCACCCTGACGTTCACCCTGACGTTCACCCTGACGTTCACCCTGACGTTCACCCTGACGTTCACCCTGACGTTCACCCTGACGTTCACCCTGACGTTCACCCTGACGTTCACCCTGACGTTCACCCTGCCGTTCATGCTCTTTCCAAGGCCCTGGCATTTCTTATATGGCATTTCTCCTGCGGGAGGGGGTGTCGTGGGAAGGATCACCGTCTGAGACGTCTCGCCTCCTATTGGTCCGGGGTTCGTGAGAAAGTCGATGTGTGTGTGTGTGTGTGTGTGTGTGTGTGTGTGTGTGTGTGTGTGTGTGTGTGTGTGTGTGTGTGTGGCATGCTTTTTGTGGAGTTCTACTCCAGTTTTCTGATGTGGAATGTGATACACCGAAATGATCTCCTGAGTTGCTTCGGCTAATTAACAACAAAGAACCCGGAAGAATTCCCATGTTTTAAATATATGCCATATTAAGGTGTATAGAGCAGCTGAGTTGGTCCTTCCACGTCATGGCATTCTAATTACAAAATATATAACATTGTTACAAAGCATATATTAATTCTTACTAATAATATTGTTACGGATCTGGAAACCATATGCATTCAAATATACAGATGTCCCAAGAGTCAGTTATTCCGTTAAGTACATGTGAGACAGGTCCCTTCCTTTTGTCTCGTGGAGAATCAAAGGTGTGCGTTGCGATGTCCTTTTAGGTAGGTTATTACATCTAACGACCATCCAACAAACCATCCAACAGACCAACCAACAAACCATCCAATGAACCCTCCAACGATCATCCAACAGACCATCCAACAACCAACCACGGTACCTTCCAGCGCTTGCAACCCTCACCTTGCTGGCCACAGCATACGGGGCAAAAACGTCCAGTCCGCTGTTCCTTTGCACTTCTACAAACGTTCCTTTTCAACGTTGGATCTTCCCCTTGATGAGTCCACACACGTGGAGGGGGGAGCGGGCCTCCCGGGTTGGCCGAGGCCCCACCCAGGAAGGGCGGACCCCATGAAGACCCTTTCCAATCGGGGCGGACGGTGATGTCTGTTTCACCGAGCCCCCGCCCCGTTCGGGGAGGTCCATAAAAATACGACGCGATCCTCAGAGTGAAAGTTTTTTGGAGGAGTTGAGTTGGTTGGTGTGTGTCGTGCGGTTTGAGCTGGAGTCTGGGGCGTTCGAGTGGAGTTCTGCATTTGGCTGGCGTTCGTTGGAGTTTTCCTGGGTCCTGTCCGTGACCCTGATCTCCGCCCTGGGACTCCGACTGCTCCGCTCGAGTTCCTCCACGGGCACGAGCCCCATGCGTGTGACTGTGGGCCGAGCTGCACGACCATTAGCAAGTGCCGCACTGTAGAGCACCCCTCCCTTCAATGTGCAGGTACCCAAGCGAACTGCGACCCCCAGCTCGTCTCTCCCTCTCTGGCTGTGGGGGTCTTTTAATAAATCATCTGAGTGTGCGTCTGAGTGTGTGCGCCCGTCTTGTAAGTAGAAACTGTTTAAGTGTTTATTCCATCATTGTAAATCTTGCTGTGTATATCTGCGATAAGTCTTGCTCTGTGTCCTTATTGCAAATAAACGATTATTAGAAATGTTCCCAGTTCATTTCCGTCCTTTCTTTCATTGGTCCAACATGGTTCGGATCTGAGTTTAGCCGGGTTTTGATACCCGACAATCTGCTCATCCAAGCCGGCACGGCTTTGGCAGTTCCGCTTGACTGCATCCGAACCGGAGTTGGTAGTCGGTAGTTGGAACTCTTCCGCAGTCGGTAGAGTGACCCGGTTCGAGCAAGATGTGCCGAGGGCGTGGTTCCCCAGTAGTCAAAATCGCGTTGTTAATTAGGTAAATTGGTTCTAGACAAAAAGACCCTACGCTACGTGGTTGAGATATTGGCGTCCACAGTCGGTTAAGCGACCCGCCGCCTCACGGAATTATCCGGAGCGACGGCCTACAATTCAGGGGAGTCTGGTGGGAGACGACGTAACCTCCCCCACCTAGTGGTCGTTCTTGCCACCGGTCCCTGGCCCGCAACAATATTAACAACAATAATAATAGGTATATGATTTGGCAATAATAATAACGAACGTATAATCCGCACCCTAACCTAAGCGCATTTGGTCTTGGTGAAAGGCAAGCTACAGCATGGGGGTATGATGCAAGGCAATGAAGACCAATGAAAATTTGGTCCAATGGACCAACGGGCCCACTATTCAGGTCAGGTATGGGAGCATGTGCCAGAACAGCGCGTCGCTGCGTCCACTTTCCGCCGGTACTCCAGGGGCCTCCGTCTGGCCATCCCCCAGGCAGATGCCAGGCCCATCCCCATCTCCTTGAGATGATGGTCAACCTATCCTATCCTATCCTATCCTATCCTATCCATAATGTCCTATCCCTAAGAGAGGATGATCACCTGTCTCTGTTATCATCTGAGCTCAAGCGTTTGGACATCGGGATTGCAGCTCTCTCTGAGGTTCGGAGACCGGATTGCGGCGAGATAATGGTGGGTGGTTACACCTACTATTGGTCTGGTCGCTCTGATGGTTACCATACCCAAGGAGTTGCTGTAGCTGTGTCCAATAAGCTGACCCCAATGATAATTGAGGTAACACCGGTCAACGAGCGTATTATGAGATTAAGGATTCGTCACTCCTTAGGTGTCATCTCCCTGGTCTCTATTTATGCTCCGACTGAGGCGAGTGATCTTACCGTGAAGGATGCATTCTACGCCACACTCGAGTCTGTGGTTGATCAGTGCCCCAGACGAGATACACTTCTAGTCTTGGGGGATTTCAATGCATCGACTGGAACTGATAGGGATGGTTATGAGGTGTGTGTTGGTCCCCATGGGTCAGGAACTATGAACCAGAATAGCACTAAGTTCCTTGACTTTGCAAGAAGTCATGGACTTAGGGTGGCTGGTTCATGGTTTCAGCGCCCGCAAGCTCATCGCTGGACTTGGTATTCCAACGCTGGCGGTGTGGCAAAGGAGATTGACCATGTCCTCATTGACGGTCGTTGGAGGATGATCCAGAACTGCAGGGTCTACCGGAGTGCTCAGTTCCTCAATACTGACCACAGGCTTGTTGTAGCAACTCTAAAGCTGCACCTTAAATCCTGGAGAATGGTACCATCCCAGCCTAGGCTGGATGTTGCCAAGCTCAGGGATGAGAGAGTAGCTGAGGAGTTTGCGAACAGGCTGAGTGGACACTTGGGGGTCTGGGTGCTTTGGGGGTCCTGAAGAGTTGTGGAGCACCTTCAAGACCACCGTCCTTGATGTTGCCGGTGGATGCCTTGGAGTTCACCGCAGGGCAAAGAAGAATTTTGTCTCTCAAGGGACACTGGATACCATTGACCAGAGTCGCAGGGCCAGGCTGAATGGCAGAGCTGAGCTGTTCAGGGAGCTGAGGCGTAAAACTGTACGTGCACTGAGGGTGGACAAGGAGGCCTATGTGCGAGGAATCTGTGAGGGGGTAGAGCATCACCTGTGGACAGGTGATTCTCGTCCCGCTTACAGGGGAATTCGCGCATTACGTTCATCCAAGCCCATCCCTCGGAGCACTGCAGTTCGAGCAGAGAGTGGTAGGCTCTTGACAGAGGAGTCTGAAGTGATGGCCCGCTGGGCCGGTTACTTTGAGCGGTTGTACCAGGCTGATCCCCCAGCTGTCGAGTTGGACGTCAAGGGTGTTACAATCCCTGTTGCTGACCCTCGAATCAACTGTGGTCCACCATCGCTTGTGGAAACACGGGCTGCGGTGAACCAGTTGAAACGGGGCAAAGCTCCAGGGATCTGTGGCATCCATGCTGAACTTCTCAAGGCTGGTGGAAATGCTGCACTCGCGTCATTGCATGCAGTTTTGTGCTCTGCCTGGAACACAGGCATCATCCCAACTGACTGGAAGAGGGGCCTTGTTGTCCCTCTCTGGAAAGGGAAGGGTGATCGCCAAGACTGCAACAACTACCGAGGGGTGACGCTGCTCTCAGTGCCGGGCAAGGTCTTTGCTCGGATAATTCTTGATAGGGTTCGCCACCATCTGCTTGAGCACCAGCGTCCAGAGCAGTCAGGCTTTACACCAAAGAGGTCAACGATTGACCGTATCCTTGCTCTTCGTGTCCTCACTGAACGCAGACGAGAGTTTCGGCAGGGGCTGCTTGCAGCCTATGTTGATCTCTGTAAAGCGTTCGATTCAGTGAATCGGGATGTCCTCTGGAGGATTCTTGGTCTTCGTGGGGTGCCACCGAAACTGATCGATCTGATGTCTGAACTCTACTCTGGTACTGAGAGTGCTGTGAAGTGTGGTGGTACCGCCTCTGACTTATTTCCAGTTGTTACTGGAGTTCGTCAGGGATGTGTACTTGCCCCCACACTTTTCAGCACTTGTATGGACTGGATTTTTGGGAGGATGTCGGAGAGATCAAGTTGCGGTGCATCGTTTGGCAATGTCAAGATCTCGGACCTTGATTTTGCAGATGATGCAGTCATCTTTGCGGAGACTTTAGACATCCTCTTGGGGGCCCTCGAGGTGCTGAATGAGGAGTCGGAGCCGTTGGGATTACGGATTTCTTGGGTCAAAACAAAGATCCAGGCTTTCGGTGACATCTTGGATGCTGCTGTCCTGTCTGTGTCTGTTTGTGGTGAGGATGTTGAGGTCGTGGATAGATTCACTTACCTTGGCAGTGATATTCATGTCTCCGCAGGTTGTGAGCCGGAGGTCAATAGACGTCTGGGTCGGGCCTGGGGAGTCATGGATTCACTGGATCATGGGGTGTGGCGCTGCCGGTACCTGTGCGGGAGGACGAAAGTCCGAGTCTTCAGGTCCTTGGTACTTCCAGTCTTGCTCTATGGGTGCGAGACTTGGACTTTGACCAAGGATCTGAGACGGAGACTTAATTCCTTTGGTACCAGGTCTCTTCGGAGAATCCTTGGCTATCGCTGGTCGGATTTTGTGTCCAACGAGCGGTTGCTGAGAGAGACTCGGATGAGATTTGTTACCTGCATAGTCCGTGAGCGTCAGCTGCGGCTGTATGGACATGTGGCTCGTTTTCCTGACGCTGATCCTGCTCACCAGATTCTCTCAGCGAGGGAGTCTCATGAGTGGAGGAGGCCAGTGGGCCGACCACGTGCCTCATGGTTGCAGCCCACTATTGAGTGAAAGAAATAGGTTTTGTCGACCTGAGAAGTGGGAATTTTGTGTTATGTAAATAATTTCTAAATAAGTGAAAGTAATGTTGTTTACAAATGTGTGTTGCATCAGAATTCAATTATGAATTTGGTCCGCTGGTCACGTCATCACTGAGGCGTGGATGCGCCACTAACACAGTGTCCCTGTCCATTAGGACAGGAATTTGTAATTTGTTTTGGGTGATGGTGAAAGACTCGACTCTTTGCAAAGGACACCGGGCATCTTTAACGTGCACCAACAACTACTGCAAGCAGACGAGAAACCCGGCTTAACATTCACCTGATGGATGGCACACACATTATTACCTCGCCCTGCATGCAAAACACCAGGGGAACAGTTTGTGACTGGGTCGACATCCGAACTCGGGCTAGACAGCTCGGAGGTGAGTGTGCATAAATCTATTAGTTATCCTGCCAGCCAATCGTGATGGTAATAATCAAACAGGTATTAAATAATTACGTTTACCTAATGGAGCATAACAACTGGTGGACAGGGGAATGAATACGCTGCGTTTGTAAAAGAGTGGTTGACAATTTCATGGTACCACTTGCTTACGGACAGTCAATAATCGGATCATGGTAAGGAATAAAAGCCTGGAGAAAAAGTAAGTAAAATAAAAATAAATTATTTTTTTGTCTGCATCTGGAAATGTAATTTGATGAAATGTTGCTTCCGGGACCTTTCTCGGGATATGTAAGTTGTGTGCATCCAAGTTCCTGTCTCTTTATGAGTTTTCACCTCCAATGAATGATCTGTCCACTCTCCTTCGACCTGTCACACCGGGTTGAAGGCTGGTTTTGGAACAAATAGACACAGAACATTCTTGCTTAAGTGGTTCCAGCCACAAGCAACTTTGGACTCCTGAGTTGCTCAAAGGAAACTGGTGAGAAAGAGCATGGTGGGAAAGGAAAGTGAATGGTAGAACCACAATGACAAAGTACTGTGTGATCAGAAAGTAAAACTACTATGGCATGTTAAGAGTGGGATTAGATAAAGATAAATTTGAGGGAAGCAAGATAAGGAAATATTAATTAATTAAGAAAGGTGTAGGGGAAATGGGACTCTATTGACACTTGGAAACATGAATCCTAAATAATTTGTTACAGTTGGGAATTTTTTTTGTTTAGGGAACATACTTTTGGGAACTTTCATGGTATTTCATTTTCGGTCCAATGAATCATCAGACAGGCGTAGTCAATCCAACACGAAGAAACGTTTGAATTGAGTTGAGTTGAGTTCTCCGAGGGGTGTAAGACCTTGACCTTTAACCTGGTGGGGTATGATGTAAATTAAGTTTAAATGCAGCTTGCTCGAGGAAAGTCTAAATAAATAAAGTCCTTACGAGATCTTTCCCCAGGTCCCGCGCTCACAAAAGTAGCGTAAACAAGGAGCTGATACTCGCCCACCTTTTGGGTGGTTTGAGGAATACATCTGTGTATTATGAAAGCTAAATCTCGAACGGTTTTTGAAATATCGTGTACACAAGCCAAGTTACTGAGGTGGTTGCCATGGAAACATAATTCAGATAATCACAGCCGTGATCTCATCAGATTGGGATAATGTCACGAGGAATTTATATCTGCAATATGAAAGCTAAATGTTAAACGGTTTTTGAAATATTGCATACATAGAAGTACATGGACAGATGATTGGTCAGTCGGAGGGATCTTCTTTTAATGCTACCCATCTCCGACCCCATTGGAGGGGTGGGTGACAATAAATCGTGAAAATAATAGAGTAGAAAATAACAAAAAGGTTGAGTGATGTATTGAGAAAGGTGTTGAGAAGTCCCGTTTCCTCCTTCGACAAAATAACCAAAGGGAGACAAGAAGAGGAATTTAAATTTTAAAAGTGGAGGCATAGTCCATCAGCCAAATCTGAATAGAGACCTCATAAAAGAGTTCGCCCCCCTCAGGGGTAGCAAAGACTTGATGGTCCCAAAATATCGGGACGGCTTTAAGGAATTCAGATCAAAAGAGTTCCTGTTCCGCCGAGTGGAACTAAACTTTTGGGAGCCATTTTTACATGAACCCCCTTAATAAATCTCTTGTCCCAAAACGTGACTCACAAGTTGCGAACATACACAAACATACTAATTGCTTTCAGAGGCCTCGAAAAACAATGAAAACTAGAAGGGCACTCGGTAGAGCGCATACCTCCGCCACGTAATGCCTGATCCACGAGAACATATCGGGCCCAATACATTTTTGAAATATCGTTTTTGGCCCGACCTCTCAATGGTGAAGAATCTCTTTAAAAATTAAATAATTCTCGCTTCCAGATCCGGATTCGGATCTTCACCAAAATCGAACCAATTCTTCCTTGTCACACACCCAACCTGTCCACCAAGTTAGTTTCGTCTGAGTCCATCCACAACTTTTTGAGATATCGTGCTATATCTCGTTTTTGGCTCCATCTCTCAATGGTGAAGAATCACTTATAGAATAATAGAAGTCTGATCCGGATTCGGACTGTCACTAAAATCTAATCAGTTCTTCCTTGCCACACACCCAACCTGCCCACCAAATTGTATCTGGATCCGTCAACAACTTTTTGAGATAGCCTGCACACAGACAAGCAAACAGACAAACAAACAGACAGAAAGGGGTGAATACATCACCTCCTTCACCTTCGGTGGCGGAGGTAACTAGATATCTGTGATCACAAAGTGATCGCCAAGGGTAAACCTCCTCCGAAACCTAATTTTTAAGGTCATGACCCAATTCTAGATATTTTTACATTATTTACCATAACTCGACTAAATTTTGACCAATCAGATCGAAATTGCCCTCTTTAAATAGCCTAGAGCAAGCTGCATTTAAACTTAATTTACATCATACCCCACCAGGTTAAAGGTCAAGGTCTTGCACCCCTAGGAGAACTCAACCACCATTTAGATTTTTTTTCCTCTGCCACCAAAGGTGAAGGAGGTTATGTTTTCACCTCTCTCTCTCTCTCTCTCTCTCTCTCTCTCTCTCTCTCTCTCTCTCTCTCTCTCTCTCTCTCTCTCTCTCTCTCTCTCTCTCTCTCTCTGTTTGTTACTTGCAAAATCGAAGATTTTTTCCAAGTATATTGGTCAGTCAATTTTGTTATTCTGTCTGTTTGTCTGTTTGTCAATTGCCTACAGGTCACAATTCTAAACCAATCATCATGAAACTTTGTCAAGTAGAGGTAGTGTCAACTGAGAAGCCTATTAATTTTGAGGTCAAAGGTTAACTTGAGGTCTAATTTCTAAAATCGTCATTTTTCATCCGATTGACTTGAAAGTTGAATAGCATTTGCATATTGCGTCACTGAATTGGAAAACCAACTATTTGAGGTCAAAAGATCAAAGGTCAACTCAGGGTCAAACTTCTAAAATCAATTTTTATCTGAAAAATCATCAATTTACATCCTATTAACTTGAAAATTACACAGAAATTGTATAGTCCATCACTGAATTGGGAAAACAACTATTTTTGAGGTCAAAATGTCAAAGGTCAACTCAAGGTAAAACTTCTAAAATCATCAAATTTCATCCGGATCTGAGAATGTTTAGAAGTGATTCTTCACCATTGAGTGAGAGGGCTAAAATAATATCCTGTATCACAAGATATTTCAAAAAGTTATTGATGGATTCAGACAAAACTTGGTGGGTGAGTTGGTTATCTGACAAGAACAAGCTGATTAAATGTTAGTTCAGGTTCGCATCCAAATCCATCCTATCAGTGGGATACAAAACGTAAACTTATTAGCCTGGCAGATGTATGCGCTCTACCGAGTGCCGTTCTAGTTCTCCTTTTTTCTGCAAAATTCCGAGCTGTATCCCGGATATAGCTGGGGCTTTTGAAATGAAAATTTGCATCAGTAATGGGAATAAATAGTTTGCGGGGTTGATATAAAAAATTTTTTAAGCTCGACCTAATTTTAAGGTGGTAACCCAATGATAGACATTTCAACATTTTTCCCAATAACCTGACGATCATTTAATCCGATCAGAACAAAATTGCCCTTTCTTGATAACCTAGAGCAAGGGGGAATTTCTGCTTAATTTACATCATACCCCTCCAGGTTGAAGTTCAAAGTCAAATGGTGGTCTGAAAAAAAATAACGTGTTTTTTGTCATCGCTCAATTTTCCCAATGCAGAATCTGTAAGACCGCTTGGCCTTCCAAGTTGTTCTTGCATAGTGGTGTACCTGCACTGATGTTGTGCACCTGATATTTGATTCGTATGCTTAACCTACCTTTTTTCAGATTGTGATTTTATTAACAAAAAACACCTTTTGATCATTATTTGAATAATTTTCCTCGTATTTTCATGATGTTGAGTTTTATGGATAGATGGTAAATGGGGACACATTTTATTTATAAATGGGGACATATTTACAATTTACACTCTATCCCTAAATATTGAAAGTGAAGGTCATATGGAGGTCCAGATAAAATATGGCCTTCATTGGATCACTGGCCAAGGGTAAGTCTTGAGCTATCGCTAAAGGTAAACCTCCCCCTGTCGGGGAAGACATACCTTTGGTGATTGCTTTATTGTCGCAGATATCTAGCTTCTTCTGCCATCTGTTCCAACAATATGTGTCGCTTTGTTCTTTTTATGTTTGAATAACTATCGTTTTCTTCGATAGGGTCATCTATTTCCATGGATTTCTTTCTTCCCAATTGCTACTCAGACTCACCAACGAAAACATTCCATATTGGAATGAGAGCATCGTAATGGCCCAAGTCCAGGACACCACTGTATAGCACAGACACCGACCTTTCAATGATTCCTCTTGTGATGACAATACGTTGCACAGTAAAATGCTGCTCGTTTTTGAATTGACCGTCAAATTGTACATCTCTCAAATTCCCTTTATCTTCAGGTTATCTGCACATACGTCGTCGCCTCCTTGTACTGTATGCCCGATATTGGTATCTTGTATCTACACACTGTGCGATTCATCTGGGCCACATGAATCAAGAAACTCGAAAAAACCCTGAGAACTGGTCCCACAATTTGTATACATAATGAACAGTTTTTTGTCTCAGGTCGACATGAGTGTTCTCATCACCCTCTACCAATTATGTGAGACATAAAAATAAACAGTTCCCATCACCAAATATCTTATTGACTAAAAGTTTCTGATTATTCACACCAGTAAATATCGCCATAGCAACACACAAAATCTTGATCACAAAACTCAACACACCACACAAGGTTACAATACACACAAACTTATGAATTACGTCAGATGAATTATTGCATGACAAAAAAAACAGTCCAACAAATGAGACTTTCCCTGAGGAGGATTCACAGTGAGGGGAGCAATTTGTCAAATAAATACACAGTTTGGGTTATCCACAGTGACTGACACACACACACAATTTTCAAACCAACAACATGAACTACAACTGCAACAACTGCAAACCAAACAAATTTTTCATCCCTATTTCAATTACATACACGAAGCAAAAACATGCTTCATGCTTACGACGGGCAACCCTTCTGTGCTTTCACACTAATTCTGCCTTGAAAAGTCAGGCTAAAACCGAAATTACGTACAAAAAAAAACATCATTTATTACACAACTTGCTCATTCCTTTAATTTGGCGCTACTGTATAAAGGCTACAGACTGCCACCGCAATAACTCACATTATAATAAAAATATAACCTGGTCAAAAACATGCGTACTGCTTATGTGCATCTATACTAATAAATCTACGCTTATGTGCATCTATACGTGGTTACATACCTGGGATAATTCCAATTGCACCGGGCCATGGGGTAACACCCGAGGCCTGAAGCCTTTGATGCTTCACAAAATGGTGGCCGCATTATTTTTTTAATGAGGATAGAATTGTGAGTGGACTCGGGCAAGCTGTCCAACCAATGGGGTGAAGGCAGTACGTCCACATATACATTGTCCTATAGTCCAAAAACGAACGGGTGTATAAATACATATATGTAGATATAAATATATATTACATACATACATACATGTGTATATCTATATATACTTTGTATGTATATATTGTTGCAGCCCCTGGGTCGGGGCGAGGAGACCACAGGTTCCCTCCCACCAGACTCTACAGAATTGTGGGCCGTCGCACATGAAGAGCTCCGTGATGCGGTGGGTTGCTAATCGACCAGGAACGCCAATAACTCAACCACATGACTTAGGGTCCGCCGTCTAATGGAAACCGGTTACCTAAAATGGTCACATGATCTAAGTACAGGGGGACACGCCCTCTGTATGCTCTGTTCAAACCAGATTACCTTACCAGATCAGATGCAGCCGAGCGTAACTGCCCAGGATGTACTGGCTAGGAAACAGATCATTGGGAGATAACGTCCCAGCTAAGCGAGGATACAGATCATGTTGGACCGATGAAGGAAAAGATGAAAACGAGCTGGGACCATTTCCATACAAAGCATTTATTTACAATTAGGGAGGAAAGGTATGTGGTTCAGTCAATCTTCTTCTTCTTCTTCTTCTTCTTTCAGCTGCTCCCGTTAGGGGTCGCCACAGTGGATCATCCGTATGATCCGCATTGTGATTTGGCACATGTTTTACGCCGGATGCCCTTCCTGACGCAACCCTGGTCGCCTCTTACGACACAGGGATATGGTACACCTATTTTAGCCGGGGTATACACCGGCCCAGTATACTGGTACTCATTTCGCCGACCTCGGAAGGATGACAGGCTGAGTCAACCCCCTGGTGTATTAATTCAGTGGCCCAACGGGGCTTGAACTCAGGACCTTTTGGATCCTAAGTCGCTGCCCTAACCACTGCGCCAACACCAGGATATAAAGTATGTGGTTCAGTAAATGGGGTTTATTATTATGTACAGCAAGGGCAATAAGGAATTCATGGGGTGTGACAAAAGGCAAGCAATTTACAAAAGCAGACACAGAGCAGACTTATCCCATTATATCTTCCAGAATCTTAACTTATGCTATGACAGGCGCCATCACATACACCCACACACAAACCTGATGAAGATTAGTTAGCCAGAAGGAAAGAGAGCAGATAAGAACTAATGGCCTCTCAATACCTGGTGCAGTCGGCCAACCGCGCAACCCAGTATGCTTTGGGGGTGCTCCGCTTGAGCGATTCCTCCTTAAGAGTCAGTACGTTATCTCTTGCTTGATCACTTTGCCAGGGCTCGTGAAAACGTGTGCTCCACACTGGTCCAGCAAAATGCCTGTCGCACACCAACTCCGAGTGCAGATGCAGTAACAGGCACACAACAAGGTGCAGTGAAGAGAGGGCAGAGCAGAGAGGTGGAGAATTGGGCCAGGCTGAGACAGTGTGAGGCAGGCAGGCGAGGAATTGGGGGGGGGAGAGAGAGAGAGAGAGAGAGAGAGAGAGATAGAGAGAGAGAGAGAGAGAGAGAGAGAGAGAGAGAGAGAGAGAGAGAGAGAGCGAGAGAGAGAGAGAGAGAGAGAGAGAGAACGAGAGAGAGAGAGAGAGAGAGAGAGAACGAGAGAGAGAGAGAGAACGAGAGAGAGAGAGAGAGAGAGAGAGAGAGAGAACGAGAGAGAGAACGAGAGAGAGAACGAGAGAGAGAACGAGAGAGAGAACGAGAGAGAGAACGAGAGAGAGAACGAGAGAGAGAACGAGAGAGAGAACGAGAGAGAGAACGAGAGAGAGAACGAGAGAGAGAACGG
This sequence comes from Eptatretus burgeri, assembly GCF_056783735.1. Taxonomy (NCBI): domain Eukaryota; kingdom Metazoa; phylum Chordata; class Myxini; order Myxiniformes; family Myxinidae; genus Eptatretus; species Eptatretus burgeri. Next base: position 19,938,443 of record NC_140973.1, read on the forward strand.
GAACGGCTTCACGATCTGCTTCGCAATCTGCCTTTCATTAGCCTCGGGTGAAGGGTGGGGCGACGACCGTCATCCAAATGGCACCCTCTCATTGGGTCCCAGCCACACCCTGCCAGGCTCCTGGGGTCGGAAGCGGCTTCATTCATGCATCCAGCATGACATGGCCTCGAGCCTTACACCAATCTCACAAGCCATGTTCTGGCGACTGGACGAGGGTCGTGTCGTTCTGGCATGCCCGTTCAGGGCACCACTGGTGAGCCACGGTTGATGCTGTAAACGCGCTTGGTCTGTCCCCTCGCCACTCGGTCCGAGTTGCTTGCCTTTTGTCGCACCCCATGAATTCCTTGTGCGACTTCATATGTGTATATATATATATATATATATATATATATATATATATATATATATATATATATATATATATATATATATATATATATATATATATCTACACAAAATTAGAGAGTACATTGAATATAAACTGATCAATGATAAGAAAACAAGGACACTCTTTGATGTCGCGACATTGCCAAATATGCCTCTGCCTACCTAAAAAAATATGGATCCCGAATCACATGACCAATATCGTCATAAAATTTTCCCCCCATACAATTTAGCCATAGATGATCCCCAATTTTTTTAATCCTGATTGGATAAAGCATTCAGTGTATGCAATTATGATGTCATAACTAAGCCACCCATGAAATCATCAATCAAAATATCAGACTTATTTCCCATGTAGAGTTCTTGGCATGTATCAAGTTGAACATTTTTTTTTCCATGGAACGGTTTGGGAGATGCAGAGGTTTTACCTAATTTTTTCCTTTTCTCAAACATTGCTGCCATATCACGTGACTTAAGGCGTCATAATTATAATTATAGCATTCTGTATGAGTAGTCACACCTATGGTGAAAATTTTGTGTCAATTGGATAAGCGGTTGCAGAGAAAACAGAATATTAGCATGGACGAACATACCACCCGAAAACATAATGCCTCCGGTGGCTTTGTCAACGGAGGCATAAAAATGACAATAAAAAGCTTATTGATTGCTGAATCTTGGTGACATCACAATGCAAAATGTGAACGTCCTAGCTAAGTTCATATTAATGTCCAATATATTCATGACATTTTGCATAACAAATGATGCTGACTCTTGATCAATCGACTTTTATGGAAAATCGAGTGTTGACGAATATGTGAAGACACATGCTGCCTAATAATTGCCAAATTTTGTCAAATGGAAATTTGCAATATAACACAAGCACAATCATACAAAACTTGTGACATTTCTTCTCACTTGTCCTCACAGTCACTGAGATCCTCTGAAGATTTATTCATGCAAGTATCGCTGTATTTGCAGAGAGCCTGGTGTTGACTTGGTGGTTAGGATGGCTGATTTGGGATCCGAGGGTCCTGAGTTTGAGCCCTGTTGGGCACTGAATTAATACCAGGTGAGGTTGACTCAGCCTGTCATCCTACCGAGGTCGGCAAAATGAGCACCAGTGTACTGGTAATCGGGACACCGCGTCAGCGGCATAGCCGTGTCCCTAACCAATGATGCAACCAGCAGCCAGAAGGCTGCACTCGAAAGGGAGAGAGACTGTATTTGCAAGCATCTGTGCAGGTGTGTGCATTCCTTTTAAGAAACATATACCATGACTACAAAACCTGGTGTTGGCTTAATGGTTAAGATGGCTGTCATAGGATCTTAGGATCTCGAGTTTGAGTTCCTGTCCTTCTGTTGAAATAACACCGGGTGGGTTGACTCAACGTGTCATCCTTCCGAGGATGGCAAAATGAGTACAAGCTTAATGGTAACGGGGCACTGCATAAGCAGCACAGCCGCACTTTCAGAAAATTATGCAACCAGCAGCCATAGGCGGCATACGAAACAACAACCGAAACTGCAGTCACATTTTTGCTCACATGTCACTAGTTAATGTATGGCCATGAGTGAAGGTTGAAGGTGCATCCAACGAACAGTTACAGTATGTTCCATCAGCGACAGATCATCCCATTTCAAGTGGGTTTGGTAGCAGAACACCGGTGTTTCCACTAGCAAGGATGCATTGTGCCATTTCTGTCTCTATTTCTTCAAGAGAAGAGTATGATATTGAATGACCAAACCTGCTCATTAACTGGATTACTTCATTGGACGCAGTCAAAAAATTTATAGTCATATTTAGGTGTTTCTTCCTTCCTTATGATGGAACATACAAAAGTTCTTGTCCATTTGATTGAATATTGCGAGGTAATGTTTCAGATACTGTCAGTTTCCCCAAAGAAACTGGTAACTGACTTTCAGAATCATCATGAAGAAGCCAAAAAAGGAAAGTTATACACCAAATCTGGCAATCTTACATTTTCCTTTGTCAACTCTTGGGATGTGGAAAGCCATGACATCCCATCGCCATGATTTAGAAGTTCCATACGGAGACGCTTAGCTGTGCGGAATATTCCGGTGATGTCTTGATCAGGCTCCAAATGGTAGTCATCATCATGCTGACTTTCTGTATCTGACATGATGTCATCCTCTGAGTCCTCTGCATTCCTTTCAGAGACATATTGTTCTCTTTGTAGCTTTTCACAAAAACACTACCTCATACTTATTGCAATGTGGTATATTTGTTGCGATGCCCAAAAATCCTACATCTTCTTGAAAACAGTTTTGTAGTCTGCTCTTGAATTTGTCTGTTTTGTACTTTGAAGCATCAACGTTTACATCCGACAAACACCGGATGAACATTTACTTAAGTTCAGACATTGATATTGTATCCGGTGCCATTGATGATGTTTGAATATACACCCTGTAATATTCTATTCAAAGCATGATCATATTCAGATTTGTGTTCGACTTCATCTTCGTTTTGATGTGTAATTGATGCGAGTTGTTTTGGATTAGTGTAAGTAACAGTATCGATGATACTTGACCTCGATTGCAACGAGGTCATTTTTGGCAATGGATAGCGTCATACGTTCGTTTTCTTTGATGGGTGCAGCTGTTTGCAATGTATCAGCACCTTTTACTGGTTGGAGATTATTCAGTGGTTCATCAGCACTAGAAGTACAAAGTTTGCCTTTGGTGCGTTTTTCCCCATCGGCAAATCACGTAGTTTTTCCGGCAGCTGTCCGACTAATGGACGCACATTTCAACAAAAAACGACCAACAAGAACCCCAACAACAAAAACAACAGCAATTCAAAGCTTTTGTTGACCTGCCACATGTCGCAGGTAAAAGTTATGGGATATGAGGGGAATAATTACACACGAATAGATAATTACTGTACATACACAAACGTACATCATGAATGAGTGACCGTTGTGACCGACGCCCCGAGGCCTCTTTCAAGTTCCCGTTTTGGTTCCGTACGAAGGTTGGACTTGAGGGGAACAGGGTGGAGGGTTACATTTTAAACTTCAGAACACACGTTTATATATGTACTGTACTTCGTTTCTTGAATGTCAGTTTGTAATTTTATTTTCAAAAACGACAAAATAATTCAATGACACAACTGTCGACTCGGACTGCACTGCCACCACTTACAAACATCACTTGGTAATGAATGGCTGGCTTGGCAAGCGATTAGCGATGTGTACAGTGATTCGTAGGTATGAAGCTCTATCGTACAGAAATCGTTACGACCTGTTCCAAGGCAAGGCGTTTTTTATTAGGCTGAAACAAAATGGCGGATTAAGACCACTACAAGGTGAACCAATCAGAGATCAGAGAGGCCACCAAGAGGCCAATGGCAACTTTGAAAGAGCTACATGCCTTTACGGAAAAGAGTGGTCACTGTGTGCATGTGACAACAATATCCCAAGGAGCACAAGTCTGGCATGTACAGTGGGGTGGCAAGAAGGAAGTGATTTCTCAAAATACCCACTTTGAGTCCCATATGAGGAATGCATAAAACCACTCCGGAGATTCTGAAGCCATGTGGCACAAAGTTTTGTAGTCTGATGAAACCAAGATGGAAAGTTTTGGCCTAAATGCAAAATGTTACGGTTGGCGCAAACCCAACACAGTACATCATCCAAAGAACACCATCCCTACTGTGAAGCATGGTGGTGGCAGCACCATGTTATGGGGATGTTTCTCATTCGCAGGGACTGGGACACTTGTCAGGATAGAAGGGGAAATGGATGGAGCAAAATACAGAAAAATCCGAGAGGAAAACCCGCTGCCCTCTGTAAGAAAGCTAAATTGGGACGGAAGTTCACCTTTCAACATGATAACGACCTGAAGCACACAGCCAAAGCTACACTGGAGTGGCTAAGTAACAAAAAGATAAATGTCCTTGAGTGGCCCAGTCAGAGCCCCGACCTACATCCAATGAAAAATCTGTTGCATGACTTGAAGATTGCTGTCCATCAATGCTCTCCACGCAATTGGACTGAGCTTGAAGAGTGTTGTGCAGAAGAATGGGCAAATATTGCCCAATCAAGTTGGTTGGTTGCAATCGAAGTCAAGTGTGCAAAGTTGGGAGAGACATATCCCAACAGACTCACAGCTGTAATTGCTGTCAAAGCTGCTTCCACCAAGTATTAACTCAAGGGGGGTGGATATTTATCCAATCAAGATATTCTAATTTTGTATTTCTAATTAATTTTCTGACATTTGTACAATTTGGTTTTCACTTGGAAGTTGTGGGTTACAATCTGTAAATAAAGGTGGAAAAAGTCTGAATTAATGCAATTTCATTACAGGCTACAAGGCAACAAAAGGTAAACATTTTGAAAGAAGTTGTAGACTTCCGAAAGGCAATGTAAATCTGTGGGGACAAAGCACGGAAAGAGCAGAGGGTGAAAGAGCAGAGGGTGCAAGATCAGAAAATAGGCAGTAGAAAATAGAGAGACCACCGATTGGTCTGCAGTGGTGAAGTGAAAGGCCGATTAGACTCAGCTTCATCTTGGGAGATTCCAATAATATTGAAGGCCTTGGTTTCCATGGCATCAAGTTGAGCAAGATGTGAGGCAGGGGAGCCAGCCCAGAGAGGAGAGCAGTACTCCATAAAGCTGCGGTTGATGGTCTTGTCGTTTGATGTAAGTTCAGGTGTGCCAACAAAGAACTGTGTATGTCGGAGGATGCCGAGGCGGCAGCTGGTTTTGGAGGCCAACTTTGAAATGTGGTTTGCCGAAGAAAGATCAGGTCTGATAGTGATACCCAGGAGTTTGAATGACTGAGGGATGAGAGATATCACGGCAGAGGGTGGAGTCATCAGAGAATAGATAAAGATGATTTTCCAGAGTCAGAGAGATCATTAATGAAGATCATGGATAGGACAACCCAGAAAGCATTCTGCTGCTTTGGGGCACTCCAGCCTTGACAGAGAGATGAGATGAAAGGATTCTGTTGAGAGCCGGTTCTGCAGATTCTGCAACCGGTCCAGACGGCATCAGCCCACGTGTCCTCAAAGCCTGCTCTTCTGCTCTTGCTCACCCTCTCTCTGTTCTATTCACCCTCTCATTTGCCCAAGGTCATCTGCCATCTGCTTGGAAATGTGCTAACATCACTGCCCTGCATAAAAAAGGTGCTAAAACAGATCCTTGTAACTACAGACCAATCAGCCTTCTCCCAATCATCAGCAAGGTTATGGAATCCATCATCGCTTCAGACATGAAATCCTTCCTCTTCTCCAATGGCTTGATTTCCAATCATCAATTTGGTTTCAGACCAGGTCACTCTACCCTGGATATGCTGCTTCTGCTCTCCCATCAATGGATGGAGGTCCTCAATGCCAGACAGGAAATCCGAGCCGTATCCCTGGACATATCACGTGATTTTGACACAGTCTGGCACCCTGCCCTACTCACCAAACTCTCTTCCCATGGTATTCAAGGCCATCTCCACTCATGGCTCGCAGACTTCCTCTCCTGTCGCAGTCAACGTGTGGCCCTAAATGGAGTTCTTTCATCCCCTCTTCCTGTGCAGGCTGGAGTTCCTCAAGGTAGCGTTCTGGGCCCTGTTCTTTTTCTGGTTTTCATCAATGATCTCTCCGACTCTCTGGAAAATCCTCTATTTCTCTTTGCCGACGACTCCACCCTCTGCCGTACCATCTGTCATCCCTCAGACCGGCAAGCAGCAGCTTCTTCACTCACTGCAGATCTGGGTAAAATCACAAACTGGTCCAACACGTGGAACATGTCTTTCAATCCAGACAAATCTCACACTCTCACTATGTCTCTTCGAAAGGACTGTTTAGAAAACCCCCCCATCCACTTTCTCAACAATCCTCTGGAAGAAGTCTTTTCTTTCAAGCTTCTGGGTCTCACTATCTGCCATGACCTTTCCTGGGAAAGTCACATTTCCAACCTCGCCTCAAAAGCCAGTCGCCGACTGGGAATCCTCCGTCGTGCAAAGTCCTTCCTCGGCCCTCTTGAGCTCCTGACCACTTACAAAGCTTTTGTCCGTAGCCTGATGGAGTACTGCTCTCCCCTCTGGGCTGGTGCTCCTGCCTCCCACCTTTCTCGGCTTCACGCTGTCGAAACCAGGGCATTTAAGATCATCGGCATCTCCCGCAATGAAGCTGAGTCTTTGGGCCTACCACTCAATCACCGCAGGTTGGTCGGTGGTCTTTCTGTCTTCTACCGACTCCTCTCCAGCCTTGCCCCCCCCCTGTTCTCTCTGCGATTTGTCCCCACCACATTTCCACAGGGCGCTCAAGGTCCGCCAACAACCCCCTTCTGGTAAAACTACCAAAATCACGAATCACTGCTCATCTTCACTCTTTCATTCCTCTTTTTTCCCGCCTTTGGAATAAATTTCCTTACTCTATTCTTTCCCATTCTTCCCTCCAGGCTTTCAAAACAGCTGTTCACCACCACCTCTTATCTTCCCCCATCCAAATCCTTGATCTTTTCTACCCCCGATAATCCACCCAAGCCCACTTCCTTCAATTCCCCTGCTCTCCTTCCTGAAAGTCCCTGTAATGTCCATCTTCTCTTCACCATGTTGCCCGTCCCATCCCCATCCCTCTCCCTTCCACAGTTCACCTAATGTGTCTGTTCCCCACTGTTTTGTCCCTTCCACTCCCGCCCCTCTTGTCTCATGCCCCCTTGCTGTGAGTTGTGTGTTAGCTCTCATACGAGCCTCGACAAGGTATACAAAAAAAAAAGGAGCCACATGTTGGCTACGAGAGAAGAGGATGTCAGTAAGCCATGTGTCGTGTTGACATTGGATGGCATAGGCAGAGAGTTAGGAGAAAAAGGCAGGATGCCAGATTGTATCAAAAGCACGGGATATGTCCAGAGAAATGGCCCTGATCTCATGTCTGAAATTGAGGGCCTCCATCCATCGGTGGTTGAGTAGAAGCAGCATGTCCAATGTAGAGTGACTTGGTCTGAATCCAAATTGATGATCTGAGGTGATGTCTTTGGAGAAAAGGAAAGATTTCATACAAATTGTGATGATGGATTTATTGATGTTGTTGATGAATGGAAGTCAGCTGATCGGTGTCGATACAGGTTGTGGAGGTGACTTTTATTGGTGACTTTTACCATTTTATGAGCTAATGCACTTGTGGTCAATACAACCCCCTCCTCTCCCAGTCGAGGCTGGAATGCCTCACAGCATGATTACTCCTTCTGTCTATTCGACAAAAACAAAATCTCAAATATCTTGTTCATGAGTAAATAACTTCCAACAAGCAGTCAGTTGATTGATCCTGAAGTTGACCATTGACCATAAGTACATCAGCTCATAAAATGGTAAAAGTCACTGAACCTTTTATGATATGATCTGCCATTGATGCCACTCATTCCTCGAGTTTTAACCAGCGAGACAACTTTATTTTGGAAGTAAATCATCTCCTGATCTCTGACAATCAGTTTGTCTTCCATACATTTCACTCAACGATGGATATGCTTCTGCTTTTCTCTCATCAACAGTTGGAGGCCTTATGTCTCCAGCAAGATGTCAGGCCTATCTACCTGGAGATGGTGTTGCACAATGGACACAGTCTGGAATTTTGTACTGCCTGCCAAACTCGCTGCCTGTGTCACACAAGGCTGCCTTCATACTTGGCATTCTGACTTCTTCTATTCATACATTGAACACGTTGCTAACAATAGGAGGCTGGAATGCCTCACGGCAGTGTCTTTGGCCCAGTCTTGTCCCTCATCTGTGTAAATGACCCATCTGATGCTTTGGAAACCCTATCTTCCTATTTGCGGATGACTCTACATTCTGTTGTACAGTATCCCATCTCACCGACAGGCAGACAACAGAGCTATGTCCTTCTCTGTTGACCTCAAATTGATTAGAGGCTTGTCTGATAAATGGATCCTGTGTCATAGGAAAAATCTTTCAATCTTTTTCTCCCATAGGATCATCAAATGAACCAACCTATCTATTTCTATAGTCAACCACTGGATGAGGTTCAGTTTGTTGAACTTCTAGGCCTCACCATCAGCCATGACCTCTCCTGTGACAACCACATAGCAAAACTGGTCTCCAAAGCCAGCGGCAGAATGAGTATCATCCATCATTCAAAGTAATTATGAGGAAAATCAGAACTACTCACATCTTACAAGGCTTTTGTCTGTGGCTCAATGGGCTCTCTTCTATGGGCTGAGGCCCCACAATGACATCAAAAATATTGGCATCTCTCTCGATGAGGTCAAAGCACAAGACCTATTGCTCTCACAATGCAGACAGATCGAACTCCCCCTGCTCTCTCTCTCTCTCTCTCTCTCTCTCTCTCTCTCTCTCTCTCTCTCTCTCTCTCTCTCTCTCTCTCTCTCTCTCTCTCTCTCTCTCTCTCTCTCTCTCTCTCGGCCCTCCAACCCTCTTGAACCCGTCCAGGATGCACATGTCGTTCCAGTAATCCCATCATTGTTAAACACCCTGAATCCACGGTGACCACACACCTCAACTCTTTTGTTCTTCACTTCTCCCAACTGTGTAATCAACTGTCTGAGGATGTTCTATCCCACTCTTTCATCCAGTGCTTACAGCATGCAGTGCACTCCTTCATCCCAATCCCTTACAAAGGATCTTTTCTCTCCCCGTTAACCCAATCTAACCCAACACTCTTACTTGTAGGTGAATGAATTTCCTCCACTCCTCTCTCCTCTTTTTCTGTTCGTTCCTTCCTTTGTTTTGCAGTATCCAACTGTCTGGCCACGCTTTCAGTACGTTGCTGTCTTATCCTCTGCCCACTCGCTCTTCCATGAGCCTCGGTTTTGAATACAAAATCAAAGTTGCAGCAAAAGTTTATGACGGTTGTTGGTTTCCTCACCATCATGGGCCAGAGCCGATGTGTGCATGGGTTTAATTGAAAGGAATTGTCAGGATGCTGAGAATGACAAGTGCTGACAGTTAATTGGGCTGTTTGCTTCTGTTGCTCATGAGACCTGCATCGCTACGTGAGTGGGATTGTTTCAAGCTACTCGGATGTCCGAGCCCCCGAGTTACTGCGAGACCAAGGTCGCAACTAGACCTGGGCTAGACTAGATCTGGGAACTTAACAAGTTGTTATTCATGTCCAACCGTATTTATGAAACACAAGTCGAGCAGAATCAACAAAGCTGAAAACACCTGCGTTTTACAGCTATGCCATGTGCACGCCGCAGTCATATGACAGGTTTTTTTCAAGAGCGCACCATAATCCTGAGAAAACGTCATCAGGGCATGAAAATCAGATGATGTTATCTTGCAAAATATGAATGTTATGTCAATTACACATGCTGTTCACTTCCATTAAAAAGAAAATCCAGCAAAAAGTATTTTCGTTCTTGGATCACCAGGTGTCTGCTTTGATGACCTCTGGCATGACACAATGTGGACCTCCCCGCCCCTCCTCCCCTACTCCCCCTACATCCCCTCTGACCCAAATATGAATTCACTTCAGCATAAGAACTGGAACCATTAAATGTAGAGTCAACATTTGAATGTGTTCTTTGCAAGCATGCTCTTACGAGAGAACTGACTTCTTCATCTCGGCCGACTCGGCAAGACTGTTTCTCTTCCTGAGACCAACCGTTGGGCGAGCTGTTTGCACAGCACCCTGCCCTGGCCTATTCATCTCTGTAAGCTGCTCTCTATGAAATACCCACCCTCAAAATCATTTCCAGACATGCATGTGTGAGGGAGGCCCTCCCAGAACATCCTTCCTTCCTTGATCCCTGAGATCTTTCATTGGCAGCAGCGGCGAATGATCTATCGATTTGTTTCCAAATATTTTACCCCTTTTCTCTGCAAATTTTTCGATGAGTTGAGCTAGCTAAACGAGTTACCTGGTTTCCATTTTGCTATGCATAATTCTGTAAAAACGATGGAGGGGACATCTCAATGACATCGGATTGGAGGAAAAGCAAAGGCACTAAGGTGTTTGTGTGTGTATCTATATATATATATATATATATATATATATATATATATATATATATATATATATATATATATATATATATATATATATATATATATATATATATATGTTGACGGTTCTGCGAACCAACACCCCATAGCAATGGCACACAACATATAGTGGTTCCCGAGATAGTTATTTCATTATTATTTGTTACCTCCGCCACCGAAGGTGTAAGGTTATGTTTTCACCCCTGTCTGTCTGTTTGTTTGTTTTTGAACAAAATATCTCATAAAATTGTGGATGGATTTGGACGAATTTTGGGGAGAGCTCGGGTATGTGACAAGGATGAAATGGTTAGATTTTGGTGAAGATCCGGATCCGGATGTAGAGCTGAGAATTTTAAAAGTGATTCTTCACCATTGAGATATCGGACCAACAACGATATATAGCAGGATATCTCAAAAAGTTGTGGACGGATTCGGACGAAACTTGGTGGGCAGGTTGGATATGTAACAAGGAAGAATTGATTATATTTTGATGAAGATCCGAATCCAGATCCGGATCCGAGAATTTTTTAAGTGATTTTTTTCACCATTGAGTGATCGCGCGAAAACGACACATAGCATGATAATTTTAAAAGTTATGGATGGATTGGGACGAAATTTGGTGGATGAGTTGGCTCGGTGACAAGAACAAGATCATTAAATATTAGTTCAGGCCAGAATCCAGATCTGGCCTGTTGGTGGGATACAAAACGTAAACCAATCCGCCTGGTGGAGATATGCACTCTACCGAGTGACCTTCTAGTTTCAGATTGTCCTTCCCTTCTGTCTAATAGGTTTTCTGGGTCAATATGCATTGTGTGGGATAAGGTAGATTTTTACCCATTTCTTTCCCACTTTAATTCCCTGCATAAGAATCTCTCTCACACAAACAAGCACGGCAAGCACACACAGCTAATTTGCATATGCACGCCAAATACCGGTTTGAGTTGCGCTCCACAATCAAACTGACACATCGCTTCAACCTTCACCTCACTCTACCCACAAACGCTTCAATGATCACCCAACATCGACACCGTTATTATCAATCCACATCATTATAACATAATAAGCTGGCTATGCATTCACACATTCACCATTGCTCAACCACCACGACGCCACAGCAAACCACCACACCACCTCAACCACAGCTCACCCACCATGCCGTCTCTCCCATCTCCTCGACCACAATCATTACACAGTCACCACAGATGCTCGCTACCGCCTTTGGAGTCTCAGCAGCAATGAGCACAATGCGTCGGCGATGGACGCTTCAGACCTGGATGTTCAGACATCTGTAACTCGAAGTGCAAGTGCACCCTTATTGCCATGTAACATCTGGTGCAAAGCCCTGACACTCCGCTTGCTTGTTTCCCCCATTCGGCATCCAATGCACGTTTGTGCCCAGAAAGTGCAGCCCAAGATGCTGGGGACATGTTAACTGGAGAGGTCCGTAGTGTGTGTTGTCTGGGAGGTTATGCCAGCATGTTCATGGTTGTGACCTTGCGTGGGTAGTGCCGGTGCTGGAGGAATCGAGCGTGCACTATTGGGGACGCTACAAATTCCAGACACCCTGCCTGGTAACCCTTTTGATCCACACGAAAGCTCTGCCACACCCAGTAACTATTTAATCCATGAGTTCCAGATGAGAGTAGAGAATACTTTGGCTTAGTCGGCGGTACGTGACAAAAGGCGGATCGGAGCTGGTGTAACGGAGCTGGAGTGGTGGGCTGGAGCTTGCAGATTGGAGCTTGCAGAACGGAGCGCTGGGCAAGCAAGCGATCCAGGCGCTGTACCGGGCACATTCATTAAGGCCAAGGCAAAACAATTACACATACAGATGGTTTATCACCTCACACTTAAGTTAAGCTGTCTTCTCACACATTCTGTCCCTTTAACTATCGTCTGCTTTGGACGCAAAAGGAGCTTGACAAGGGCAAGTTCTTTTCAGAGTGACCTCAATGAGATGCATCTCTTTGCAGTTTCCTCCTTGCAACTCACCTGCACCTCATACACACCTCACCACACCACCTTAGACACCAACCAGTATTCCTCCTCTTTTACCCCTCCTCGGCAATTAGGCGTCATGGGTTTGTCAACCCTGCTTGGTGAGCCAAAGAGGTCACAACCACGTCATCCTTGTCTTACCTCTCTCTCTGATCTACCCTTCCACGGAATGATTCTGATGGTGCCTGTTTTGTTATCGTAAGTAAGAGTGTCTAAAGTAGTGTCAGGTTAGGTCTGCACTGTGTCTCTTTTGCTTAACTGTTTCAATGTATGTCTTTTGCCTCACCACACCCATTCTTCCATGTTCCTGCTGAATGAATTATCCTTGTAAAATAAACCCCTTCTCTTCTCTTCTATTCTTGCATGTGGCAGCTTGGCTGCTGGGTTGCCATCATTTCTCGGAGGATGGCTGTACTGCTGATGCTGTGCCCCTCTACACTGATACTCATTTCATCAACCTTAGATTTATGACAAGCTGAGTCGACCCCATCTGGTGTTAATTCAGCAGCCAACGGGGTGCAAACTCAGGACCTTGGGATCCTAAGCCAGCTACCCTAACCACTAAGTCAACACCAGGTTTACCCCTTGTCTTCACTGTCACATACCTTTCCTTGTGCTTTCTTTTAATAAATTACATGTTACTTGCAATTCAAACAGCTCATAGCATCCTTTCTTCCAATGGTCCAGCATAGTCTGCATGTTTGTTGGTAGGGAAGTTTTACCCCCACTGAATGGCTCTACACGTTAGTTGGTGCATACTTGGCAGCTTCGCTCGGCTGCACCTGATTAAGTAAAGATAAGGCAAGTGCGTATCGAGGGTATGAGCGTTCCTTGATCCCACAAATTCACCGGAAATGGGAATGTGTGAAGTAGCGAGAACCCTGCCAGGATTGTCGGTGCCAATCAGCGTTCGAGGTTGACTAACAGCCTGCGAGGCCAGGGAGTCATCAGCGACTGGTGGACTCAGGACTGGGCATTCGAGAGGAACTCGAATGTTTCCTCTCGTGACGAATCCTGGGCTGTAAGTATTATATATATTGTTGCGAATTCGCGCCCGCCGGCGTGCGATCGGCCACGTGACTAGAATCGCGGCACGTCGCCCACCGGACAGACAATTCTGTCGTGACCCTCTCGGACTAACGCCGGGAGCTAGTCATGGGTGGGCCTTTCGGTCTCACCACGATCGTGCCAATCGGCCACCTGCGTGGGATAGGGTTGTTTGCCAAACTCGACCTACCTAAGTACCCACGCGGATGGTAGACTGGGTGATCGCACCTCGCCGCAGGTCGACTCCGGACACGGGCCGCTTAAGCGGTCCGTTCCGTGCTATCTGGAGAACCAAGCAGTGTTATCGTCGGCCTTGACTGTTCCGATTAATTATCGGGCGTATTAAGCCCACTACAAACCCTTTACGTGAAGCAAGATGGAGATTCAAACGAAGGAAAGGACGCAGCGAAACGGGGAACAATTCAACATAATGCACTTTATTTACACGACACACGAAGAGCACACATATATCAATTTAAAACAAAAACAACAATGCAGAGTTACGACCGAATACGCGAACACACGGCAACACTTATACAGTTTTACTTTACAAGACACGGCGCCACAAGATCCATACAAAAAAAAAACAAAAGAAAAGGCCACCCTCAAAGACAAGGGGCAGACGGGGCCCGTGGGCCTTTATGGCGTGGGACTTGGCTGACCGAACGAGTCCCACAAGACCGTTGCAGGTTACCTGCACCCTCGCGGTGCGATTGTGGGTGAGCTCTCTCCGGCGCTCCTTGTACGAATGCGCAGGTCCGTGTGACACAGCTGGCAGAGCGGCACCTCCAGTCCGCCTCCCTCCGCGACGTCCGGACTCTCCACCGACTGCAAGCTCCAACGAGCGGGTCGCTCTACAGACCGCTTCTCCAAGACCCAGATGGGCAGAAGACCACGAACTGCCGACTGATACTGACACTCTCACCGACCGCCCTGACCTGACCTCCTCTGACCTGACTTCCTCGAGCGGCGCCTCCGTGCACCCTTTTATTTCCCCGGCACCCCGCCCCTCCCTTCGCGGCACGCGGGGGGGACATTCCACCAGAGAAATCGGGCGGGAGTTGAGTTTCCAACCGTCATTCTTGTTTACCACATAAATTGGGGCGGGAGTTGAGTTTCCAACCGTCATTCTTGTTTACCAGAGAAATCGGGGTGGGAGTTGAGTTTCCAACCGTCATTCTTGTTTACCAGAGAAATCGGGGTGGGAGTTGAGTTTCAACCGTCATTCTTGTGTACCACAGAAATCGGGCGGGATTTGAGTTTCCAACCGTCATTCTTGTTTACCAGAGAAATCATGGTGGGAGTTGTTGTTGTTCCCCTTTTGTGTTCGTGGAGATGTTGACGGTTGCTGGCGGAGTGGTGAGGATGGCGTGGTTGTTGAGAGGCAGGTGTGGTTGTGGTTGTTGTGAAGCGGTGTTGTGGTTGGTGGTTGTTGTGTGATGGCGGTTGAGACGTGGTTGGTTCAAAATAAAGATAGAACAGAAAAACGGATATCTCAAAGCGTCGCAGCCCGAATGAATCGCATAAATTCCCTCTAAACAACGGGTTTGGGGCTAACTTCACATGTACTTAGAGATATCTCACCTACGGGCCCTTCATGGTGTAATGCGAATTTCCCCAGCCGTAACAATATATATATATATATATATATATATATATATATATATATGTATATATGTATATATGTATATATGTATATATGTATATATATATATATATATATATATATATATATATATATGTATATATATATATATATATATATATATATATATATATATATATATATATATATATATATATATATATATTGTTACGGATTCGCGTGCGACGGCCACGTAACTCGAATCGCGACACGTCGCCCACCGGACGGACAATCCAGTCGTGACCCTCTCGGACTAACGCCGGGAACCAGTCACGGGTGGACCTTTCGGTCTCACCGCGATCGAGCCAATCAGCCCCCGCGTGGGATAGGGTTGCTCGCCAAATTCGACCTACCTAAGTACCCACACGGA
Source organism: Eptatretus burgeri (assembly GCF_056783735.1). Classification (NCBI taxonomy): domain Eukaryota; kingdom Metazoa; phylum Chordata; class Myxini; order Myxiniformes; family Myxinidae; genus Eptatretus; species Eptatretus burgeri. The sequence continues at coordinate 19,953,868 of NC_140973.1, forward strand.
GGGTAGACCGGGCGATCGCACCTCGCCGCAGGTCGACTTCGGACACGGGCCACTTAAGCGACCCGTTCCGTACTATCGGGATAACCGAGCGGTGTTATCGTCGGCCTCGACGGTTCGATTAATTATCGGGCGTATTCAGCCCACTACCAACCCTTTACGTGAAGCAAGATGAGGATTCAATGAAAGAAATGACGAAGCGAAGCGGGAAACAGTTCAACACAAAGCACATTTATTCGCGCTGAACAGAAAGCACACATATTCAATTCCACCAAAAGCACATAGAAAAGGAAAAGAAACACAATGCAATTTTACACAAAAAGCAAATGCGACAATGCAGATCTAATACCGATTACGCGAGCACACGGCAACACTTATACAATTTTACTTCACAGACGGCGCCGACAACACATACCCAAAAACAAAAGAAAAGAGAACCCTCAAGGATGAGGCGGGCCTGAGGCCGAGACCGGGTCGGGCCTACCCGTCTGGTGATGAGACGCGGAGCGGCGATGGTGCCTCAACTCCGCGGGCCTCGCGGACAGTGTCTGGTAGGGGGTGGGAAAGGGGCCCCCTTGGTCGCACTATCTCAGCGCGGGGGGAAACAGGAGGGGTTGCTGATGCTCGGGGGAAAGGAGGATTTCTACTCTGCCTCGAGTCCCGCGACGAGCGTCTCCACCTCGGCCAGGTCACGCCGTCGGCCTCCCTGGTGTGCAGCTCCCTGCACGACGCGAGCACCCCCTCGTCTGCCCTCGCCGCCTCTCCACAGCTCCGTCCCCTTCGCTCCGACTCCAACGCACACGACGACGACCAACTCCTTCTTGCTTCTTCTTCCCAACTCCACCGACTGCGAAGTCTTAACTCTCTATCCTTGACTGACGAACGCGGTCGCTTATATAAGCCCCGTGGCTTCGCTCTCTCATCTTTGACCCCCTGCCTTCGACCTTTCACCTCGCTCCCCATTGGCCCGAGAAAAAGTG